>NW_020696967.1:0-34754 GCF_002925995.2 Terrapene triunguis
TCCACTCTCCCGAGTTACCTGGTAGCTATGCCCAGAGGCCCCCAACAGAGCTATCATGCCTATCCCCTTGGTATCTAAGGTCCAGGTTTGTAGAAGTGTTTACGTACCTAATGGGATTTTCAAAGCATCTAGATGCCTAACTCCCATTGACTTCAGCATATAAAACAACAGGAATAAGAACAGCAACCAGCTAATGGAGTCACCCTTTTAGCTCAATTGTAAAAGAATGCTCTCTTGTTCCGAAGATTCAAAGCTGTAAGCTGTCTTCGGTGGCAGTTAGGCTCCTACCCTACTTGGATGCTTTGGAAAATCCTGCTTCTGCCTTTCTGTATCTTTAGGTGCCTGTATCCCAGATCCACAAAAGGGTCTAGGTCCCTAAAGCCCACAGCTCAGTCCTAGACTTAGATAGTAATATGATCCACTAAACCACTGCTCACCTGCCACATAACTCGGTAAGTGCCTAAACTCACTGGGCACCCAAATTTAAAAAGTCCCCATAGCTCCTGTGTTATTATGGGATTGTATGTAAATTGTCTAGAAGTCATGACTAATGTAACCTTGTGAAATCTTATGAGCTTCAAAGGACACTGTGATGGGGTGGACTAGCCCCAGAGGCCTCCTGCTGGAGGCCTCAAGGTCCTGCTATACCCATCTCAGGAAAAGAGTAGTAGAGGAGTCCTCCAAGCTGCACTGAGAGTCTGCATGGGATGCGGGTATTGGGGTAGGCTGCAGAGGGTTACAGGCTGATGTGAAAGGAGCTGCAGTGCAGACAAGAGACAGTTGCAGTTTGGAGCCTGAGGAGTGAAGATGGTGTTCTTAGGAGGTTGAAAGACTACAGCACCATGGACAGTTCAGTGCTGGAAGGGACTAAGGCAGCGAGGATGAGCTTCTGCATGGCTGCTGGGCCTGAACATAGGAGAACACTGAGGTATGGGTGAAGATTTGGTGAAGGCTGGAGCCACAGGGAAGTGGCCCAGGGAACTGAAAGCAGTTTCATTAAAGACATGTGGTGGCACATGGCTTCTATTCTTAGGGTTTCTGGCCTGGGACCCAGAATAGTGGGTTGACCTCGGTCCCCCCCATAAGCCACTGGGGAAGTGGCCTACAATTTGACAGTGATCAACCCCCAGAAGGGGATATGAACTATTAAGAGGCCCAGCTGGAGAGCTGGGGCCAGAACAGACCAAATGGTTGAAGTCAGAGGTTTAGGATCACCCTATGCCTGGGGTTGCATCCCTGACCATCTTGTCCAACAGCCATTTATGGACCTGTCCTCCATTAACCTATCCACTTTTTTTTTACAATTACAATTCTGCACATCACAATATTCCATAACAATGAGTTCCACAGGTAGGTTGTGTGAAAAAGCCAGATACCTATTAATTTCTTAAGGGGACTCCTGGTTTTTGTATTGTGTGAAAGGGTAAATTACACTTATTTCTTCACTTTTTCCACTCTATTCATGAAGGTATAGACCTCTATCCTATCCTGTCACTTTTCTAAGATGAACAGTCCTAATCTTTATTCTCTCCTTGGATGGAAGCCATTCCATACCATTGATCAACTTTGTTACCCTTTCCGAACCTTTTATGTCCTTTTGGATATGGATCAGCCAGAACTGGACCCCGTATTCAAGGTGTCTGTTATCGCACACACACACACACCATGCAAGCCATGGCAAAAAGGGACATTCCCTGGAGGTTTCAATGGGGATTGCAGTGACCTTGATGTTTACTATGTTTTAACAAGCAACACAGGATTTATTTCTGCAAGAGGGCAATTTTAAAACTCTCATTAGCAGCAACCTCAAGGGAGATCCCAACAGAAGCCAGAGCCAGGATGAGGCTGCTGTCCCATATGTTAGGCCCAAGAAAATGGAGTATAGAACAGGTTGTTTGGCCTGCTTAGCCAAAGTTAGGCTAACAGTAGTTGCTGGGCCATTCCTGTCTCTCTGTGAAACCTGAGGACATGCTTGCTTGAGCTGCAGAGAATGAGATGGGGGGGGGGGCGCATTCTTGTACCAGATGTGCTAGGAACAGTTTGTTTGGACATATGGAGACTTGCAGTCTCCACTCACTGTTTCTGTTCTTCATCTGTTCTTAACTCCCTCCTTTCTCCTAGTTTCTGGTGCATGACAACAAAGCTGATAAGAAGTTGCTGAGGCATCACGAATTGTTTGTAGTGTCAAAGAAGATAGATATGCATGAATATTAGAAGCTTTCAAACTAATAAAGGGGGGCTGGGTTGTTTTAACTATGACACGACGGAACTGTCTATATAACCCTACTAGTTGTTAAAACCGTGGCTGGTTCTCTCTGGAGACGGGCCGCTCTCTATTGTTGTGTGCACTCCTCAATAAAGAGCTTGTCACTGGACCTTGCTGGTGTTGCCTGTCTCTCTGCGGTCAGACAACGAACCTTGCTGTCTGGGTTCTGAGTCCCCGACACATATAACCTCAGGAAGAATCCAGAACAGCTGGCAGTAAGGTGCTGTGTAACACACACAAGAGTGTGCATCGAGCAAGAAAGCAAGAGCAGCTTCAGCAAAATGTAAATGTTTTTTCAGAGAGAGTGAGAGTGTATGAGACACCGAGGAGAGCAGAGTGATGGAGGAAACCAGATCCTGATACCACACCAGTCACAATTAAGGAAAAGGTTGTCCCTTTATGCTGATGATTAAAGATAAATCTGATCATTTCATATCCTGGGTGAAACTGTGAGGGTCTTAGGGAGAAAAACACTGTGACATTGGGTCGACGAGTACCCTGAAATCTCTCAGGCAAACAGTTTGATTGTTTATTTCCTTCTCTCTATCATTCCCCATTCTCTCCATGATATCTCTCATTACTGCTCCTTATATTGCTGAACAGAGACTCTATAGACAGCGACTAAGAGTATTGCAGCACAGAATCTGCCTGTGAGCAACAAAGATAATCGAAGGGATGGAATGCAGCCATATGAGCAAAGACTGAAGGAACTGGGTATGTTTAGTTTGGAAAAGAAGAGATTAAGGGGGTACACAATAGTGGTCTTTAAATACTTGATAGGCTGCCAGAAAAAAGATGGAGAAAGTTGTTATCCCTGACTACAAAGGGCAGGACAAGAGGCAGGACAAGAGGCAATGGGTTCAAACTATAGCATAGCAGATTTATATCAGTGGTTTTCAACCTGTGGTCCGCAGACCTCTCGGTGTCCACAGACTATGCCTAAGATTTCCAAACGGCTCCACACTTCCATATGATTTTTTTTTTGTTTAGGGATCTACAAATGAAAAACATTTGAATACCACTGATTTAGATTAAATCTCAGGAAAAAAAATCCTAACTGTATGAATAGTAAGACAATGGGGAAAAAATGCCTATGGAGAGCGTAGAGTCTCCTTCACGGGAGGTTTTCAAAACAGAGACTGGATAGTCACTGATGGGATAAGAGTGACAGGGATCTGTGGAGTCTGCTCGGCATGTTCCCTTTGTGCACAGGGCAGAGTCCTCTTCCCGTCTGTGCTGTTGGTCAGTGTCACTGTCTAGTCTCAGGCACTAGCATGATGCCATTACATTCGTGGCCCTCTCTGGGGAAGCTCATATATGTGACCCTCACCACCATCACAGCAAGTTTAGGGGTCATATTGGACAAGCAACTAAACATGTGATGCTATGGCACAAAGGGCTAATGCAATCCTGTGATGTATAAATGGAGGAGTGATGAGAAGGAGATTTTATGTTTCTGCTAGGCGTTGGTGAGACTGAAATCCATCCAGTTCTGGTGCATGTGCACACTAAAAAAAGAATGTTGAGAAAATTGGAGAGGGTGTAGAAAAGAGCCACAATATTATGGTGGGACTGGAGAAAATGCCTTACAATGAGAGTGAAGGAGCTCAAACTGCTCATTTTATCAGAACAAAGAATCATAGAATCATAGAATATCAGGGTTGGAAGGGACCTCAGGAGGTCATCTAGTCCAACCCCCTGCTCAAAGCAGGACCAATCCCCAACTAAATCATCCCAGCCAGGCTTTGTCAAGCCTGACCTTAAAAACCTCTAAGGAAGGAGATTCCACCACCTCCCTAGGTAACCCATTCCAATGCTTCACCACCCTTCTAGTGAAAAAAGTTTTTCCTAATATCCAACCTAAACCTCCCCAACTGCAACTTGTGACCATTAATACGTGTTCTGTCATCTGGTACCACTGAGAACATTCTAGATCCATCCTCTTTGGAACCCCCTTTCAGATAGTTGAAAGCAGCTATCAAATCCCCCCTCATTCTTCTCTTCTGCAGACGAAATAAGCCCAGTTCCCTCAGCCTCTCCTCATAAGTCATGTGCTCCAGCCCCCTAATCATTTTTGTTGCCCTCCGCTGGACTCTTTCCAATTTTTCCACATCCTTCTTGTAGTGTGAGGCCAAAACTGGACACAGTACTCCAGATGAGGCCTCACCAATGCCAACAAGGGCACCCTGTTGACTCATATCCAGCTTCTCATCCACTGTAACCCCTAGGTGCTTTTCTGCAGAACTGCTGCCTAGCTACTCGGTCCCTAGTCTGTAGCAGTGCATGGGATTCTTCCATCCTAAGTGCAGTACTCTGAACTTGTCCTTGTTGAACCTCATCAGATTTCTTTTGGCTCAATTCGCTAATTTGTTTAGGTCCTTCTGTATCCTATCCCTACCCTCGAGTGTATGTACCACTCCTCCCAGTTTAGTGTCATCTGCAAACTTGCTGAGGGTGCAATTCATCCCATCCTCCAGATCATTAATGAAGATATTGAACAAAAGATTGAGAGGTGAGTTGAATACAGTCAGTGAGTACCTTCTTGGAAGAAATTGCAAGGTACTAAGGGGCTCTTTAATGCAGTAGAGAAAGGCAAAACAAGAACCAATGGCTGGAAGATAAAGCCAAAAAAATTCAGTTCAGAAATAAGGTGCACGTTATAAAAAGTGGGGATGACTAACCATTGGAAGTAAGTGCCATGGGAAGGCGTGGATTATCTTTCTCTTGACATCTTCAAAATCAAAAACAGCTACTTTCCTGTGTACACTGTCCATTCCTGAACCCTTCTCCAGTCCCGCAAGTGAACCCCTTTCAAGTGAGAAACCCATGTTGGATCTCAGGATCTCACCCTTCTCCTAACACCTCTTTGGTACTAGCTGTGTTACCACAGCTGGTCTATCTGGAGTTTTGCTGTGCTATAGTTTTACCTCCATGAGTCTGCTAAAGAAGGAGTTTGCAGTGACACAGGATTAACTTCTTCAAAACAAAGTGGTATTTATTTGCCCAAGGGAACACAGCATTCAGGAAAATGGGATAAAACAACCAACTGTCCTAGACAGCTCTCATATTACCTACGCTTAACTTCTTACTCCTTAGCTCAGGTTCTTCCAGATCCGACTTCTGAGTCTGAGGGATAGTTTGCCTCCCTGCAGAGCATCTCTCTGTGGGCAGATCTACACTACCGCTTAAGTGGATGTAATGTATGTCATTCAGGGGTGTGAAAAAGATACCCCCCTGTGCAATGCAACTTACAGCGATCTAAGCACTGCCCATCCCGGCGCTTTGTCAGCAGGAGACGCTCTCCCATGAACATAGTTTCCGCCTCTCGTGGAGGTGGAGTAATTATGCTGATGGGAGAGCGTTCTCCTGTCAGCATAGAGCATCTTCACCCAACACACTGCAGCAGCTAGCTGCATCAGTGCAGTTGCACTGATATAATGCTTCTAGTGTAGACCGGCCCTGTGCCTCACAGTGAATCATTTACTTGGCTAGTGTCTTTTGATCTGTCTCTTCCCAGATTTAGTGGGAAAAAAACTTGCAACTTTGGTGTCTAATGACCTGGTTAATTTTGAATGAGAGTTTGCTGCAATGCTCCTTATGTTGGTCATTTTTTTCTTTTTTTTAGCCTTTACTGTTTGGTTCCTCTAACAACCCCTTTTAATCTTACCCATAGCAAGCAATCCATCATAAATTAACACACAGAGATATGCACAGAATTGTTACAAAGTAATGCCAGTATTTCCAGGTTTGTTACATATGCTTAACTCAACCACATGCTTAACTCCATGCAGGGGTTATTGATGGCTCATGATATCCAAGCACTCAGAAGAGGTGATTACAGTATTCCCTTTTGGTTGTACTTCAAACATATACACTCTAGGTCAAAGAGGAATGAATTGAAGGAAATGCTATGACTTAAAATATACTCTCCTGGCTGACTTTCATATCTATGCATCTATGAAAAAGTTAGGGCAGAAGCATGATAAATTAACAGTGTAGCTGCCATTTGGAGCTTGCAAGTGGGGAATCTCCATTCCAAAACTTTGTGTACAGTATATGATTAAACCAATGTCTTGGATTTTGAAAATTTATAAATCTTTCTCTATTTATTCAGTTTGAACTTGATTGTTCAATCAACTGGATTGTACTGCAATCTCTTTCAACACTCACTACTTTTCATCTATGAATAGATACATCTCATGGAAAATTGGGGAAGATGGAATCTATATTCAGCTCATGGAGAAAGGAATAATCAAACATATGTTACAGAATTCAACCTCCTAGGATTTGGAAATCTCTCTGAACTGCAAATTCTTCTCTTCCTTCTGTTTCTAGTGATTTACATTGTGACTGTAGCTGGGAACATCCTCACCATGGTCCTAGTTGTGGCTGATCAGCACCTTAACACCCCCATGTATTTCTTCCTGGGGTACTTGTCCTGCTTCGAGACCTGCTATAGCTCCACCATCCTGCCCACGGTGCTGGCCAGTCTCCTGACTGGGGACAGAACCATTTCTGTTAGTGGCTGCATCACTCAATTTTATTTCTTTGGTGTTCCTTTGGCAAGTGAATGTTGTCTCTTATCCATGATGTCCTATGACCGGTATTTAGCAATATGCAAACCATTACACTACACGGTTCTGATGAATGGCAGAATCTGCCTGCAGTTAGCAGCTGTGTCCTGGATGGGTGGATTTATGGTAACAACCATAGTAACATGTTTAATGTTACAATTACATTTCTGTGACCCCAATGAAATTGACCATTTCCTTTGTGATTTCACCCCAGTGATTAAACTCTCGTGTAGTGACACCAGGCTGACCACACTGGTGGCCTTTATATTATCTTCTATAGGCACCCTGTCCCCGTTTCTATTAACCCTGACATCCTATGTTTTTATCATCTCCACCATCCTGAGAATCCCTTCCACCACCGGGAGGAGAAAGGCATTTTCCACCTGTTCCTCTCACCTTATTGTGGTTACAATTTTCTATGGGACACTGATGATTGTCTGTGTTACCAGACACTGAGACAACTCAACAAAGTGTTCTCTCTCTTCTACACAGTCTTGACTCCCATGGTCAATCCCCTCATCTACAGCCTGAGAAACAAAGAGGTCCAATGTGCCCTAAGAAAATTAATCACGCACAGAAGTTGAGAAAGGAGTTGCTCCTTTAGTTTAAAGGTAGAGATCTCTTGTGCAGTTCCGAAGATCTCACTTGCGAAGCTGGAAGTTGACCTTAGTGGGAGTTAGGCACGTATCCTGCTTGGGGGCTTTTGAAAATCCCATTTGTGCCTTTATGCATCTTCAGGTCTCTATGTCCCAGATCCACAAAGGAATTTAGGTGCCTAAAGCCCAAATATAGGCACTGAAATCCCAGATTGAGCTGCTACTGTGACTCAGATGGTACCTAACTCTATAGGTGAGTTATCACTAGGCACCCCAATTTATGCTGTAAAAGTCCCCTTAGCTACTGTGTCTGAACATACTATGTACTGCCTATGGCAGGCTCCTGGGCATCCCTCTCATACCTCAACCCTAACACAACCTTTAAAGCAGATGAAGTCAAGCATTGTGCTGCCTGTGACAGCTACAGTGATTTCCTGCAGCTTGATGGCCTTATGGAGTTAAGTTAAAATGAATTGAATTAAGAGTAAGTGTATTAAGAGCTCATTGTATTAAAAATACAAATGTGTAGGTGTTAGTATAATGCTGTATGTAACTTGTCTAGGAGACATGACTACTGTAACCTTGGGAAATTGTATGAGTTTCAAAGGACAATTTGAAACAATGGGATCAAATGAGAATGAACTGTTAGTTGAATAGTTTTCCTAAGAAATGCTGGGGAGGAGGAGAATGCAAATAACCCACCTCTCGACCAGATCTTTGGAAGCTTTTTCTCGGGGAAAAAATATGTATTCCCAGGATCCAAAGGCCCAATAGCATGAAGAAGGGACTCTCAGAGTCATGGGTGGGTTAGTGGAAGGGGCTTGTTCTGATCAACAGGAGCTTGCAGGCAGAGGAAAACCCATGTGTGAGATTTGAAGGGTTGTTCAACAGTCAGAGCCCAAGGTTGGAGTTAGGGTGGTCTCTGGTAAGTGTTTTAAGATGTGTATAGGATCTTTCATTGTTTTAAGCTTTTCCCTGTGATACTTTTACCTTAAGAATAAACTAGCTTGCATCCAAAGTGTTGTGTGGTAACAACTGTGGCAGTTACACTGTTTCTCATCTCTGAGGAGAAAGCAAATGTAGCCTGCAAGGGCAGCCTGGCTTACTGGGGAACTCAGAGCTATGCAGCCTGCAAAAACCCTGGTCAGGAGAAAGAGAGCTGTGTGTCTCTGCCCAAGAGAGGTGATGCCCAGACGGTGAGTGCCTTTGGCTGGCAATGGGGGGGACGAGACACAGGTGCAGATGCCCTAAACTGTGACACTGTTCATATCTAAAACGTGTTGCTGTTTTTTTCTATTCATATCACCTAATAACAAAAATTAACCTCCCACATCGACCAATGAATATGCTCCATGTGCTGAGATGAGGATACTTGTGTTGTAGTCCCAGCTCTGATCTCTTGTGTGCCCTTGGACAAGTCTCTTCCTCTTCCTGGGACTCAGTTTCCCCTTTGCAAAGTGGCAATATTAGTAGTTATGTGCCTCTGGAAATTACTTTGAAAATGCTGGAATAAAATTGCAGAATAAGCGGTAAGAACCATGACTGAATTGAGGAATGTGCATGTCTGTGTCACGGAGCTACGAAAAGGACATGGGCATTGCAGCACCCAGGCTCCATGTACACTAAATGAGGAGAGACAGGCTCCTAATAATGGGTTTCACAAAAGCCAGACAGATAGGCAACAAGCAGCCTACGTTAGCCAAGGAGAGACCCCAATGATAAAAGTGTGGCCTAAGTCTCACCCCACTCAGGGAGTTTGGTGCCTAAATTTGGGCCAATCCCTGATTACGATCCACAGACAGGATGCCATCTCCTGGAGTCAAGCAGTTTTGGCACCTCAGTAATTTGTGGTGAGAATGAGTTTAGCACCTGCCTCACCCCAGAAAAAATAGCTGGGGCAAGGCATGAGCATAAGTAGGGCTTGTAACCTTTAGCCCCGCGGTTAGGGTACTCATCAGTAATGTGATAGACCCAGGTTCAATTTTCCTCCATGTTAAGCTAAGAGAAAGGATTTGAACAGGGATCTGCCACTTCTCAGGTGGGTGTGCCAACCATTGAACTACAAAGTGCTTCTCAGCTTCTTTTTCTGACTATTTAATTAAACTGAAAGAACTTCAATAGGAGAGAGAGAGACAGAGCCCTCATTTCAGGATATCCTCTACTTCAGTGGCGAAGGCATTCAGCTGACATATGGGGAATCTCTGGTCATATACCTTCTCCAAATCAGTCAGAGGGCAGAACTGAATTGGGATCTCCCATATCTTGGGTTATTTCCCTCACTGTTGGGCTAAAAGTTATTGAAAGCAAGATCAGGTGCTTCATCCTCCATTATTTGGTGGTAGGCATGTTCTGACCCCACCTACCGGATAGGGCCATGAAGGTGAGATATCTCTCCCCCGATTGAAGGGCAGGCTGGGGCTTAGGAAGGAGGTAGGTGTCCAGACAACAAGAGCCAGCTGTGTGCCTGTCCAGAGTCTGAAACATATGTTTCTAAGGATCTTTTACAGTGGAAATACAAGTGCAGAGTGAGGTTCAGCATCTACAGGGTTAAGCAGAATCCAAACAGGAGTTTTCTTGATCACAGTGATGCCTAAATCTAGGAATTAGGTGCCTGAAACTGGGGTTTAGGAACCTAAGCCCCTTTGTTGTCCTGGGCTTTAGACTCTTAGAATATAAGAGCTGCCTTACTGGGTCAGACCATGGTCCATCTTGCCCAGTATCCTGTCTCTAACAGTGATCTGTATCAGAGCTCCAGGGGGAGTGTACAGAACAGGGCAGTTGCAGTGATCCACTTGTCTTCCACTCCCAGCTTGCGGTAGTCAGAGGTTTAAGGTTGCCTCATGCATGGGGTTGCATCCCTGATCATCTGGTCCAATAACCATTTATGGGCATGTCCTCTGTAGTGGGGCAGTTATCCCGCTCCTATGAAAGGCTAGACTGATTGGGGAAGCAGCCACAGCTGGGGCCACACCCCTATCAAGCCACAGCTGGCCCTATAAAGGGGCTTTGAGCCAGGAGCTGAATCAATCTTTCTCTATGTGTGGAGAGAGAAGTACCAGGCTGACTGGGAGCTCAGGGTACTGGGAGTAGAGCAGTGCTGGGGAAAGGAAAGAGGAGCTGGGGAGCTCCAGCCTGGCAAATCCCCAGTCTGTGGGCTTTGCTAAAGGCCAAAACAGGTACTGGGGTTGCAGAGGTGCAGTCTGAGGTTAGCCAGAGGCAGTTGGTCCTACCCCCTTACCCTCCTTGCAGTCTGCCCCAATGAAAGGGGGGTGAGTGATGACTGGCAGTAGCCACTGAGGCAAAGTGGGGACAGAGGGTTTGGGGTCCCCTGTGGAGGAGATACCCAGAGTGGGGGTACTGCTGGGGCAGAACCCCAGGGTAAGGGGCACTGGGTTCCGTGTGGGACATGAGGCCAGAGGCAGGTGAGCCACCGGCCACCCAAGGGGCGAGCTGAGCTGGAATAGAGCAAATTCCCAAGCCGACCAGCAGAAGGTGCCTTACCGGTGAGTCTTCGCTACTCTACATTCTCCATTAACTTACCCAGATTTTTTTAACCCACTTTCACTTTTGGCCATCACAAGATTCCATGACAATGAGTTCCACAGATGTGTTGAGTGAAGAAGTACTTCCTCTTTTTTGTATTAAGCCAGATACCTATTAATTTCATCAGGTGACCCTGCTTTTTGTGGTGTTGGAAAGGATAAATAACACTTCTCTATTCACCTTTTCCACACGATTCATGATTTACAGACCTCTATCAGACCTCCCCCGCTTCTTAGTCATCTCTTTTCTAAACTGAACCATTCTAATCTTTAGTCTCTCCTCAGATGGAAGCCAGTCCATACCGTTGATCACCTTTGTTGCACTTCATTTACCTTTTTCAGTTTCACTCTATCCTTTTTGAGATGCGCCAGTGAGAAATAGACCCAGTATTCAATGCAGAAGTAACTGGACAAGTGCTATGACATACAGGAGAACAAACTAGATAATCACAATGATTCTTTCAGGCTATTTTATCTAAAATTCATGATGTGATTCAAATAGGAAATAATTCATGCAAATCCTATGACTTTCAATATATGTAGGCTTGGAAGGATTAGATTTTTATTGGTAAATGTCAATGAACATCAATTTCACAACACACACACACACACAGAGATAAAACAATGTTTCCATCGATAATAACTGAAAATTTACAGTTAGGCAAAGTTTAAAAAAAAGAATTCTGTTTGAGAACTTCTTAGAGTTTCATTTAAGGATCATGTATATTTAGACAGGATGTTGTCAATTTGCGTTTTATAAAACTTTAACTTTTCGAATCTCAGCATCTACCCTAATTAAATAATTATTGTCTGACCCACACATTGTCTGATCCCTGGACAATTTCCTGCAACTATGAAAATTTAAATCAATAAAAGTTGGGGAAAAATTACCTTGATATTATCCACGGAAATTGTTTATTAAAAAAATCTGCCAAGCCTAACTATATTATCCTGGCTAGCCTTAAAAACTAGCCATCCATGAATGAAAAAAGTTGGAGGCAGAAGACTGATAAATTAACAGTATACCTGCCCATTTCCACAGGCAAATAGGGAATCTCTATTCCAAGACTTTGTGTTAAATCTGGGACCAAAGCAGTTACATGGCTCTGTGAGATCATATAAATTACACTCTCTGTTTGCACTTTGAACTTTCCTAGAATCAAATAGATGGAAAACTACCACATCCATTTGCACAGCAAACTCTTTCAATGCTCATTACGTTTTGTCTCTTGTAAGAAAATTTCGTTGAGAATGGAGAAAGAGGGAATCTATATCTAGCTTATGGCTCCAGGAAAAGGAGAAAATCAAACATCTATCACAGAATTAATCCTCCTGGGATTCGGCAATCTCTTGGAGCTGCAAATTGTTCTGTTCATACCATTTCTATCGATTTACATTGTAATCATGGCCAAGAACATCCTCATTGCTGCACTAGTTGTGGCTGATCAGCACCTTCACACCCCTATGTACTTCTTCCTGGGGAACTTAACCTGCTTGGAGACCTGCTACACCTCCACCATCCTGCCCAGGATTCTGGCCAGTCTCCTGACTGGGGACAGAACCATTTCTGTTATAGCCTGCATTGTACAAACTTATTTCTTTGGTTGCCTTATAGCTTCAGAATGTAACCTCCTAGCAGTAATGTCCTATGACTGGTATTTAGCGATATGCAAACCACTACAATACACTGCTCTTATGAATGGCAGAATCTGCCTGCAGTTAGCAGCTGTGTCATGGATGAGTGGATTTATGGCAGCTACCATAGTTACATGTTTAATGTCACAGTTACATTTCTGTGGCCCCAATGAAATAACCATTTCCATTGTGATTATACTCCAAGTGTTTAAACTCGCCTGCAGTGACACCAGCCTGATCATAATAGTATCCTTTATATTCTCTTCCATATTCACCCTGCCCCATTTCTATTAACCCTGACATCCTACGTTTTTATCATCTCCACCATCCTGAGAATCCCGTCCACCACCGGGAGGTTAAAGGCATTTTCCACCTGCTCCTCTCATCTCATCATGGTGACAATTTACTAGGGGAACATAATCATTGTCTATGTTACCAGAAACTGACACACATAGAGACCTCAATAAAGTCTTCTCTCTCTTCTACACAGTCCTGACTCCCCTTGCCAATCCCCTCATCTACAGCCTGAGAAACAGGGATGTTAAGGAGACTGAGAAAAGTCATCAGTAAATATATGATGCTCACAGAAAATCAGAAGGAGTGACTGATATGACAATGGATCAATATGGCAGAACTAGCAAAGAAGTTAACATCTAAGTGGCCCATACCTCATGGCAATGTGAGTTTTCTAGGAGAACATGGTTACATACTAAATTTTGAGATGGCTGCATTCCTAGGTGATTAGAGCTGATACTTACTTCTTCCCCCGCTGGAATCATAACTCTCCTGTGCTCTGAATTCATTCATAGATTCATAGATTCATAGACTCTAGGACTGGAAGGGACCTCGAGAGGTCATTGAGTCCAGTCCCCTGCCATCATGGCAGGACCAAATACTGTCTAGACCATCCCTGATAGACATTTATCTAACCTACTGTTAAATATCTCCAGAGATGGAGATTCCACAACCTCCTTAGGCAGTTTATTCCAATGTTTAACCACCCTGACAGTTAGGAACTTTTTCCTAATATTCAACCTAAACCTCCCTTGCTGCAGTTTAAGCCCGTTGCTTCTTGTTCTATCCTTAGAGGCTAAGATGAACACTTTTTCTCCCACTTCCTTATGACACCCTTTTAGATACCTGAAAACTATTATCATGTCGCCTCTCAGTCTTCTCTTTTCCAAACTAAACAAACCCAATTCTTTCAGCCTTCCTTCATAAGAAAAAAAAACACACAACTCACAACCCTGGGTTTAGCAGGCCAATGCTCAAACCACTGAGCTATCCCTCCATCCTAATTCCATGCACTGGAATTCAAGATTTTAGTTACGAGTTTCATGTGTTTTTTTGCTCTGACTCAGTTGAAAAAACTGCATTTTACAGTGCACTGCCCTTGGATCCCGATGGGTGGTATTTGGTTGTTAAAATATTTTGTCTCTTACCTTGGTACCAGGGCATCCTATGCAATTTTATAGTTGGGAAGATTTTATCAGCCTTCATAAATTTGTTTGTTACATGTGTTATCTTGCAATGATCAGAAGGTTCGTAAGATCCTAAATGGATTCCTGCATGTTGAAATAAAATAATGAGTCGACACGAATGATTTCTGGTGAAACGGCTCTTTATCCTAAAGATCATTTCAATGTCAGGTGAAAAAATAATTAATACGTGTGGAGAAATGGCAATTTGATTCTGCATTTGAAAAGTGCCAGAATCTTTCAAGACATGTACATGACTTAGGAACCCGAGTCCCAGTGATATATAAGTCTGCTTAAGCCTTGGACTCCTGACCGACACACACACAGGGCATGATGAAAAGGGAGGTTTGAATGGGGATTGCTATGATCTTGATGTTTATGCTATTTTAACAAGTAAAATAGGATTTACTACCCCTGTGAGGACAATAATTAATTATCCTTATCCTCAGCCACAAGGGAGATCCCAACACACAATTGTATAGGAATTAAATTAGGGCTGTCAAGCGATTAAAAATTAATTGAGCGATTAAAAAAATTAATTGCAATTAATCATGTGATTAATCACACTGTTAAACAATAATAGAATACCATTTATTTCAATATTTTTGGATGTTTTCTACATTTCCAAATATACTGATTTCAATTACAACATAGAATACAAAGTGTACAGTGCTCACTTTATATTTAATTTTGATTACAAATATTTGCACTGTACAAAAACAAAATAGTATTTTTCAATTCCCCTATTGAAAGTACAGCAGTGCAATGTCTTTGTCATGAAAGTTGAACTTACAAATGTAGAATTATGTACAAAAAAACCTGCATTCAAAAATAAAAAAATGTAACAAGTCCTCTGAGTCCTATTTCTTGTTCAGCCAATCGCTCAGACAGAGAAGTTTATTTACATTTGCAGAAGATATTGCTGCCTGATTCTTGTTCACAATGTCACCTGAAAGTGAAAACAGGTGTTCCCATGGCACTATTGAATGTGGGGTTGCAAGATATTTACATGCCAGATGTGCTAAAGATTCATATGCCCCTTCATGCTTCAGCCACCATTCCAAAGGACAGGCAACCATGCTGATTCTGCTTGATAACAATCCAAACAGTGCGGACTGACACATGTTCATTTTCATCATCTGAGTCAGATGCCAACACTAGAAGGTTGTTTTTCTGTTTTTGGTGGTTCGGGTTCTGTAATTTCCGCATCAGAGTGTTACTCTTTAAAGACTTCAAGAAAGCATGCTCCACACTATGTCCCTCTCAGATTTTGGAAGGCACTTCAGATTCTTGAACATTGGGTCGATTGCTGTAGCTATCTTTAGAAATCTCACATTGGTACCATATATGGGTTTTGTCAAATCTGCAGTGAAAGTGTTCTTAAAATGAACAACATGTGCTGAGTCATCATCCGAGACTACTATAACATGAAATATATGGCAGAATGCGGATAAAATAGAGCTGGAGACATACAGTTCTCCCCCAAGGAATTCAGTCACAAATTTAATTAACGCATTATTTTTTTAATGAGTGTCATCCGCATGGAAGCATGTCCTCTGGAATGGTGGCCGAAGCATGAAGGGACATATGGATGTTTAGCATATCTGGCACGTAAATACCGTGCAATGCCAACTACAAAAGTCCCATGTGAATGCCTGTTCTCACTTTTTGGTGACATTGCAAATAAGAAGTGGGCAATATTATCTCCCGTAGATGTAAACAGTCTTGTTTGCCTTAGTGATTGGCTGACCAAGAAGTAGGACTGAGTGGACTTGTAGACTCTAAAGTTTTACATTGTTTTGTTTTTGAGTGCAGTTATGTAACCAAAAAAAATCTACATTTGTAAGTTGCATTTTCTCGATAAAGAGATTGCACTACAGTACTTCTGAGGTGAATTGAAAAATACTTTTTCTTTTCTTTATCGTTTTACATTATAATAATATAAAGTGAGCAGTGAACACTTTGTGTTCTGTATTGTAACTGAAATCACTATATTTGAAAATGTAGAAATTTTTTTTTAAATAGTTAAGTTTGAATTGGTATTCTATTGATTAACAGTGTGATTAATTGTGATTAGTTTTTTTAATCACGATTATTTTTTGAGTTAATCATGTGAATTAAGTGTGATTAATTGACAGCCCTAAATTAAATGTATCAGAAGCCATTTGAATTGTAAAAAGCAGGAGGAATTAGGAGGTCAGGGATTGTCTGCCTTCCTGCATCCAAAGAATAAGATTGAGCCCCTCACTGCTATGTATTTGTACCATGCCCTAAAAGTTATCCAATCTGGGTTGTTTTAGATAAGCGTGGGGAGCAAATTCAAAAGCTGAGGCAGACTTAGGAAAACCTAGACCATCCCTGGCAGGTGTTTGTGCAACCTGTTCTAAAAACCTCCAGTGATGGGGATTCCACACCCTCTCTAGTTAACCAGTTACAGAGTTTAACTATCCTAAGAGTTAGAAAGATTTTTTCCTAATAACTACCCTAAATCTCCCTTGTGTCAAATTTAGCTGATTACTTCTTGTCCTGCTCTTGGTAGAAAGAAGGAAGGAAAGAAAAAGAAGAGTTAATTAATTCTTCATGGCCGCATCTATATAGAAGTTATAGCAGTTTAACTACAAATGGTTTTTAAAACAGTTTAACTAAAGCTGCATTTTTAAACTGATTTAGTTAGCCCCCTGGGTGAGCATTTGTTTCAATTTAAACCTGGAATGACCAATTTAGTTTGTGCCTGTAAATTTACTAGTGTAAGATCATGGCTAACATTACATCATGGTCCAGAGGGCTGGTGATTTAACTCATTAAGCACCTTTTTCTCCATGGATCTTAAAAGCACAGAGTAAATATTAAGACATATCAGTTGAGTATCATCTATCTATCTATCTATCTATCTATCTAATCGGTCCTACATATTGACATATCCCCCACCACCATATTAGATGAGGGTCAGATGTTAATACTCTACTGATGTTCAGAAATGCCTAACTACACCCGTTCCTCCATTGATTTCAAAGGGATAACTCTCAGACTGCACTCCTATACATTGTGAATAGCATACTGGGTATCTAGAGAACCTGTCTACAGGAAGTTATTTTGGGGTGGATATCTGTCCCCATATTCTATGTTAGGGGTGTAGCTCATGTTGTTTCGGGGAATGGGACTGTAGGGAGGTGTGGTATTGGCTGCCTGAAATACAACATGAACCCGAGGCAGAGAATTGCCATCTGAAGCTCGGTAAGGCAAACCCAACAATGAGCTGGGCAAAATCAATCTAGACATATGACTCAGATCACATGGCGTTGGCTTGGCAGGGTGGATTAGCGCATTCTAGGCTCTGGGTGCCATCCTGCCTCAGTGTCCCCTTCTTCACCGAGTGCGAGGTAGATTTGGGAGCTATCTGAAATTCTGGTGATCTGTTGTAGAATGTTGAAGAACCACGCTGAGCTGCTTCAATTATAATGATATCGAAAGGATTAATGAATAGAGCTGGTCAAAAAAAAAAATCCACTAAACCTGCTTTGTGATGGAAAGCTGGGTTTTTGACTAAATGAAAATTTTCATGGAAATTGTCTGTTTTTGACTTTTTCCTCAAGAAATCTGAAAATCAAAACATTTTCAATTTTCTTGGGGGGAGGGGAGGATTCCCCCTACTAGCTCTAACATTTGTTCCTTACAATCATTGATGGAGCTGTTTAAGCACTTTTGTTTTAGCCCACAACATACATCATATAAATTTACACAAAATGTATAATTGCATGGAAAAGAGCTTCTTTCTGCATCAAAATGCTTTGCAGAGGGGCCTGTCCAGCTATCAAAAATATTTGGAAGGTACGTGTCAAAATGCCATATAACTACCACACCAGCATGTATCTAGTGAGTAGTCAACTATGCTGTTGGGTCTGTTTCCCATTTACACTCAGGTCACTTGAAACCATTCTGGGGGTGTTAGGGGCATTAAAATAGGAGAAGATTCTGTTTATGGGTTGCAGGGAGGTGCCTCTCTCTGCTTATAAGAATGAGTTGGGCATCGGCCTAACTCCACACAAAATGGCTGGGAAAGAGATTGAGAACAGGGAGCCCCATGTTTAGGGTACTCCTCTGTAATGTTATAAATCCAGGTTCATTTTCCGCGTATGCAAAGCTAGGCAAAAGGATTTGAACAGGGATCTGCCACTTTTCAGGAGAGAACCCCAAGCAGAAGACCTAGGCCTAGTCTACACTACGATTTTAGGTCGAATTTAGCAGCATTACCTCGATTTAACCCTGGACCCGTCCACACGACGAAGCCCTTTTTTTCGACTTAAAGGGCTCTTTAAATCGATTTCTTTACTCCAACTCTGACGAGGGGATTAGCGCTGAAATCGGCCTTGCCGGGTCGAATTTGGTGTAGTGTGGAAGCAATGTGACCGCTCTGGACAGCACTCTCAACTCAGATGCACTGGCCAGGTAGACAGGAAAAGGCCCACGAACTTTTGAATTTCATTTCCTGTTTGGCCAGCGTGGCGAACTGATCAGCAGAGGTGACCATGGAGTCCCAGAATTGCCAAAGAGCTCCAGCATGGACCAAACGGGAGGTATGGGATCTGCTCGCCCTATGGGGAGACGAATCCGTGCTAGCTGAACTCCGTTACAGTAAACGAAATGCCAAAAAAATTTGAAAAAGTCTCCAAGGGCATGAAGGACAGATGCTATAACGGGGACTCGTGGCAGTGTGAAAATTAAGGACCTCAGGCAAGCCTACCAAAAAAACAGAGAGGCAAGCGGCCGCTCCAGGTCACAGCCCCAAATAGGCCGCTTCTATGATGAGCTGCATGCCATTCTAGGGAATGCAGCCACCAGTATCCCAACCCTGTGCTTTGACTCCTTCAATGGAGTAGGACGCAACACGGAATAGGCTTTTGGGGATGTCAAGGCTGCTTCCCCACTCTGAACTTTAGGGTTCAAATGTGGGGGCCTGCATGAAAACTTCTAAGCTTAACTTCCAGCTTAGATCTGGTCCGCTGCCACCACTCTCGATGCTAATTCCCTTCCCTGGGTAGCCTTGAGAGACTCTTCACCAATTCCCTGGTGAATACAGATCCAAACCCCTTGGATCTTAAAGCAAGGAGAAATTAACCATCCCCCCTCCTTCCTCCCACCAACTCCTGGTGGATCAAGATCCAACCCCCTTGGATCTAAAAACAAGGAAAAATCAATCAGGTTCTTAAAAAGAAGGCTTTTAATTAAAGAGAAAGGTAAAAATCATCTCTGTAAAATCAGGATGGAAAATAACTTTACAGGGTAATCAAACTTAAAGAGCCCAGAGGACCCCCCTCTAGCCTTAGGTTCAAAGTTACAGCAAACAGAGGTAAACACCCTAGTAAAAGGTACATTTACAAGTTGAGAAAACAAAGGTAAACTAACACGCCTTGCCTGGCTGTTTACTTACAAGTTTGAAATATGAGAGACTTGTTCAGAAAGATGTGGAGAGCCTGGATTGATGTCTGGTCCCTCTTAGTCCCAAGAGCGAACAACCCCCAAAACAAAGAGCACAAACAAAAGCCTTCCCCCCCCCCCAAGATTTGAAAGTATCTTGTTCTCTTATTGGTCCTTTGAGTCAGGTGTCAGCCAGGTTACCTGAGCTTCTTAACCCTTTACAGGTAAAAGGATTTTGGAGTCTCTGGCCAGGAGGGATTTTATAGTACTGTACACAGGAGAGCTGTTACCCTTCCCTTTATAGTTAAGACAGGGGATGAGGAAGATGATAGTGAGGAGGAGGAGGTTGAAGATAGCTCACAGCAAGGAAGTGGAGAAACTGGTTTACCCAAAAGCCAGGAACTGTTTCTCACCCTGGATCTGGAGCCAGTAAATTCCGAACCCACCCAAGGCTTCCTCCTGGACCCACAAGGCGGAGAAGGGACCTCTGGTGAGTGTACCTTTGTAAATATTAGACATGGTTTAAAAGCAAGCGTGTTTAATGATTAATTTGCCCTTGCATTTGCGGCCAGTACAGCTACTGGAAAAGTCTGTTAACATGTATGGGGATGGAGCAGAAATCCTCCAGGGACATCTCCATAAACCTCTCCTGGATGTACTCCCAAAGCCTTTGCAAAAGGTTTCTAGGGAGGGCAGCCTTATTCCATCCTCCACGGTAAGACACTTTACCACGCCAGCACAGCAGCACGTAGTCGGGAATGATTGCAGAACAAAGCATTGCAGCTTATGGTCCCGGTGTTTGCTGGCATTCAAACAACATCTGTTCTTTCTCTCTCTGTGTTATCCTCAGGAGAGTGATATCATTCATGGTCATCTGGTTGAAATAGGGTGCTTTTATTAAGGGAACATTCACAGGTGCCCGTTCCTGCTGGGCTGTTTGCCTGTGGCTGAACAGAAATGTTCCCAGCTGTTAGCCACGCGGTGGGGGGGAGGGGTCAAGCCATCAAAATGCGACCTTGTAACGAAAGCACATGTGCTATGTAATGTTAACAGCAAGGTTTATCATGAAAGAGTGTACCCATTGTTCTATAAAATGTGTCTTTTTAACTCTCCCTTTTTTCCCCTCCAACAGCTGCATATGTTTCTCCTTCCCAGAGGCTAGCGAAGATTAGAAGGTGAAAAAAATGCACTCGGGATGAAATGTTCTCTGAGCTCATGCTGTCCTCCCACACTGACAAAGCACAGCACAATGCGCTGAGGCAGACAATGTCAGAGTGCAGGAAAGCACAATATGAATGTGACGAGAGGTGGTGGGCTGAAGATGATAGGTGGCGTCAGCTTGCTGACAGAAGGCAGGAGTCAATACTGAATCTTTAAATCACGATCTGAAGACTTCAACAGCTGAGATAAGGGAAATTGGGTGGGTCAGCTTTTGTGGCCTGCATCATGCGGGAGGTCAGACTAGATGACCATAATGGTCCCTTCTGACCTTAAAGTCTATGAGTCTATGAGTCTATAATACTCTGGCTGCTGGAGCATCAAACTCATATGCTCCAGCATATGGTTGAGCTGCAGGAAAGGCAGCAGGAGCACAGACTGCCGCTACATCCCCTGTGTAACCAACTGCCCTCCTCCCCAAGTTCCATAGCCTCCTCACCCAGACGCCCAAGAATGCGGTGCAGGGGGGGCCTCCGGCCACCCAGCCACTCCACCCCAGAGGATTGCCCAAGCAACAGAAGGCTGGCATTCAATAAGTTTAAAGTTTTTAAATTTTAAGGTTTTAAAGTGCAGTGTGGCCTTGTCCTTCCCTCCTCCGCCACCCCACCCAGTGCTTCCCTTGTCCCCCACCCCTCCCGGGCTACATTGGCAGTTATCCCCCTATTTGTGTGATGAATTAATAAAGAATGCATGAATGTGAAGCAACAATTACTTTATTGCCTCTGCAAGTGGTGATCGAAGGGCAGAGTGGAGGGTGGTTAGCTTACTGGTGTCGGAGAATAACAGAGTTCTCACTTTTTGTTTGGGTACAGCAAGTCAGATACTTTATTTTCTCTCTATCAATTGCATAGAGGGAGAGAGCTAAACAGGTCTCAACAGGTAAACAATTACAGCAAGCATTTATACCTTTTGTTACAGACAATAATAGGCAACAGCTGCATTTTGTTTATACATAGGTCATTCTGATATCTTGTTTTGCTCACTAATGTAGACTCTTAGTCTACATTCCATATTATCTACACATTATCTACACAAGGTCGCAACAATTTCTCACACAGTTCTTTCCCACTCGCCTCACACATTCCTCGCTTCTACAAATCTCGCGTTATTAGGGTTACAGTTAGCCTGACTCTTGCTGCCAAACTGTCATGCATTGCAATCCCCTTCCTGTCAGTTCTTTCTCTGCTTCCACACAGGGAAGTAGAGTGAACCAAGGTGGAAGGGTTCCATCAAGGAGAAACAAACAGAACTTTCACAGCGTAGCCTGGCCAGTCATGAAACTGGTTTTCAAAGCTTCTCTGATGTGCACTGCACCCTCCTGTACTCTTCTAACCACCCTGGTGTCTGGCTGCATGTAATCAGCAGCCAGGCGATTTGCCTTAACCTCACACCCTGACATAAATGTCTCCCCCTTACTCTCACAGATATTGTGGAGCGCACAGCAAGCAGTAATAACAATGGGAATATTGGTTTCGCTGAGGTCTATCCGAGTCAGTAAACTGCGCCAACGTGCTTTTAAATGTCCAAATGCACATTCTACCACCATTCTGCACTTGCTCAGCCTATAGTTGAACAGGTCCTGACTACTGTCCAGGGTACCTGTGTATGGCTTCATGAGCCATGGCATTAAGGGGTAGGCTGGGTCCTATAGGATAACTATAGGCATTTCAACATCCCCAGAGGTTATTTTCTGGTCTGGGAAGAAAGTCCCTTCCTGCAGCTTTTGAAACAGACCAGAGTTCCTGAAGATGTGAGCGTCATGTACCTTTCCCAACCATCCCACATTGATGTTGGTGAAACGTCCCTTGTGATCCACCAGGGCTTGCAGCACCATTGAAAAGTACCCCTTTTGGTTTATGTACTCGCTGGCTTGCTCCTCCGGTGCCAAGATAGGGATATGGGTTCCGTTTATCGCCTCACCACAGTTAGGGAATCCCATTGCAGCAAAGCCATCCACTATGACCTGAACATTTCCCAGCGTCACTACCCTTGATATCAGCAGCTCTTTGATTGCATTGGCTACTTGGATTACAGCAGCCCCCACAGTAGATTTGCCCACTCCAAATTGATGCCCGACTGACCGGTAGCTGTCTGGCATTGCAAGCTTCCACAGGGCTATCGCCACTCACTTTTCAACTGTGAGGGCTGCTCTCATCTTTGTATTCTGGCACTTCAGGGCAGGGGAAAACAAGTCACAAAGTTCCATGAAAGTGCCCTTACGCATGCGAAAGTTTCGCAGCCACTGGGAATCGTCCCAGACCTGCAACATTATGCGATCCCACCAGTCTGTGCTTGTTTCCCTGGCCCAGAATCGGTGTTTCATGCCATGAACCTGCCCCATTAACACCATGATGTGCACATTGCTGGGGCCCATACTTTGTGAGAAGTCTATGTCGATGTCTATGTCCTCATCACTCTCGTCACTGCACTGCCATTGCCTCCTCGCCTGGTTTTGCTTTGGCAGGTTCTGGTTCTGCATATACTCCAGGATAATGCGCATGGTGTTTACAGTGCTCAAAATTGCCGCAGTGATCTGAGCGGGCACCATGATCTCAGTGCTATAGCATCTGTGCTGAAAAAAGGCATGAAACGATTGTCTGCAATTGCTCTGATGGAGGGAGGGGCGACTGACGACATGGCTTACAGGGAATTAAAATAAAAAAAGGGGGTGGCTTTGCATCAAGGAGACACACAAACAACTGTCACACAGAATGGCCCCCTCAAGGATTGAACTCAAAACCCTGGGTTTAGCAGGCCATTGATTTCATGGAGGGAGGGAGAGAGGAGCAAATTAATACAAAACAATTCGGGTCTATTTCTTGTTTTGATCCACTCCATCTATCTTTTCCATCTTAGGCTGGCAGCAGACGGTGCAGTACGACTACTAGTCATCGTCATCTCCTGGCTGCTCACCAGAAGACGGTGCAGTACGACTGCTAGCCATTGTCATCTCCTGGGTGCTCGGCAGAAGATAAGAATGACCTGGCTGAGTCACTCCCATGTCTGCCCAGGTGCCCCTGACCGACCTCACTGAGGTCGGCTAAAAGAGCACCCAGGAGTACGATGATGACGGCTACCAGTCGTAATGCACCGTCTGCTGCCAAAAGGCAATGAGCTGCTGCTGTGTAGCAATGCAGTCCCACGTCTGCTAGCACCCAGGAGACGTACGGTGATGGTGAGCTGAGCAGGCTCCATGTTGCCGTGGTATGGCGTCTGCACAGGTAACCCAGGAAAAAAGGCGCGAAACGATTGTCTGCCATTGATTTCATGGAGGGAGGGAGGGAGAGGGGAGCCTGACGACATGTACGCAGAACCACCCGCAACCCTGTTTTTGCCCCATCAGGCATTGGGATCTCAAACCAGAATTCCAATGGGCAGCGGAGACTGCGGGAACTGTGGGATAGCTACCCACAGTGCAATGCTCCGGAAGTCGACGCTAGCCTCGGTACTGTGGATGTAGTCCACCGACTTACTGCACTTAGAGCATTTTGTGTGGGGACACACACAATCGACAGTATAAAAATGATTTCTAAAAAACCGACTTCTATAAATTCGACCTAATTTCGTAGTGTAGACATACCCCTAGGGTGGTTCTCACTTCTTTTTCTGGAGCATTTAATATTTAATTAAAGTGAAAGAACTTCAGTTGGAGATCTGGCTAGACAGAGTGCACCCCACTTCAAGGTATCGTCTAGTCCAGTGCCTAAAATACTCCGCTGACACATGGGAAGCCTCTCCTCATCAGTCAGAGGGCAGAATTGAATCAGGATCTCCTACAGATGGATGAGTACCCTCACCGCTGGCCTAAAAGTTATTAAAAGGAAGGTCAGCTGCTTCCTCCTCCACTTTGTGTGTAGGTAGCCGTGCTCTGAGAACGCCTACTAGATTAGCCCCGAAGGCAAGATATCTTCCCCTAGTTTGAGAATTGTGTTAGAGTTTAGGCATGGAGTAGGTGTCAGGACAACTAGAGTCAGCAGTGCCCGTGTGCAGAGGCTGAAATGTAAGTTCCTAAGGAACTTTTAAAGTGGTCACTTAGGCACAGAGTGATGTTTGGAGCCTATAGGTTGGGCAGAAGCCAAAGAGGAGTTTTCTAGATCACATGGTGCTGAAATGTGGAACTTGGGTGCCTAAAATTGGGATTTGTAACCTAAGTCCCTTTTGCGGTTCTGGGCTTTAGACTCTTAGAACAAAAGCGCTTCCATATTAGGTTAGACTATGGTCCATCTTGCCCGGTATCCTGTCTCTAAGAGTGGCCCATATCGGAGCTCCAGGGGTAGTGCACAAAACAGGGCAGTTGCAATGATCCACCGCTGTCTTCCACTCACAGCTTCTGGCATCAGAGGTTTAGGGTTGCCCCTTCATGAGGTTACATGCCTGACCATCTTGGCCAATAGCCATTTCTGGCCATCACAGTATCTCATGACAATGAATTCCAGAGGTATGCTGGCTGGAAAAGTACTTCTTTTGATTTGTATTAAGCCAGATGTCTATTAATTTAATCAGGTGACCCATGTTTTTTTTTTATCATGTGACAGGGTAAATAACACTTCTCCATTCACTTTTACTACACCACTCATGATTTTATAGTAGTAATCACTTTTCTAAGATGAATAACTCCAGTCTTTAATTTTTCCTTCAATGGAAGCCAATCCATACCTTTGATCATCTCCGTGGCCCTTGTCTGAACCTTTTTGAGTTCCATGTTATCCTTTATGAGGTAGGCCAGCCAGACCTGGACCCAGTATTCAAGGTGTCTCTTGGCACATATGCACACCGGACAAGAGAAAAAAAGGAGATACCCTGGAGGTTTCAATGGGGATTGCAGTGGCCTTGATGTTTACACTGTTTTAACAAGCAACACAGGATTCAATTCTTCCATGATGGAAGCAGCCTCAAGGGAGATCCAAACAGCAGCCAGAGCCAGGATGAGGCTGCTGTCTCCTATAAACCATGTAAGAATCCAGAGCAGCCAGCACTAAAATTCTGTGTAACATACACAGCAGAGTGCATCCAGCAGGAAAGCAAGAGCAGCTGTAGGAAAATGACAGTGTCTTTGCAGAGAGAGTGAGAGTGCATGAGACACTGAAGGGCGCAGAACAATGGTGAAATCCAGGTACTGATCCTCAGACCCAGTCACCACTGATGGAGATGTCCCATTTCATGCTGGGGATTAAAGGTAAATCTGATAATTCCTGGGTGAAATCCTGAGGATTTTAGGGAGAAAAGGCTGTACCATTGGGAAGAAGAGCAGCCTGAAATGTCTCTCTGGTAAACAATATGCTTGTGCATTAACCGCTCTGTATCATTCCTTATTCTCCCCTTGATATGTCTAATATTGCTGACCCCAGACACTACAGAGAGTGGCTGTGAGTAAAGCAGAACAGAATTTGCCTACAGTTCCCTGCCAACAGACTCACACTGGGTGGAATATGTCCCAGGGTTTGTTGGAGAGTCATTTAGGGGATAAGAGTGAGAGGGATCTGTGAAGTCTGTTCGGGGAGTTCCCTTTGTGCACAGGGCAGAGTCTTCTTCCCATCTGTGCTGTTGGTCAGTGTCACTGCGTAGTCTCAGGCACTAGCATGATACCATCACATTCACGTCCCTCGCTGGAGAAGCTCATGAGTGTGACCCTTACGACCATCACAGCAAGTTTAGGGGTCAGAGTGGGCAAGGAACTCAACATTAGCTCCCTGTGAGATGCTGGGACAGAAAGGGTTAATGGGATCCTGTGCTGTATAAATTGAGATTTGGTGAGTAGAAGTAGGAAGGTGATGTAACCCATATTAGGCATTTAAGACCAAACGGTATCCAGTCTTTTTCTGTGTCCACATTTTAAAAAGGACATTGAAAAACTGGAAAGAGTGTAAGAAAAAGTCATAATAATATGGGGGTGGGATGGAGAAAATGCCTTACAATGAGAGTGAGGGAACTGAAATGGCATGACTTATCAGAAAGAAGATTGAGAGGTGACTTGCTTACAGATGATGATCACTTTCATGGAAAGAAAATACCAGGGCTAAAGGGCTCTTTAATCCAGCAGAAAAAGTCAAAACAAGAACCAGAAAAAATCATTTGAGGAATAAGTCAGACATTATGAATTGAGAAGGTGGCTAACCATTGGAACAAAGTGCTGAGGGAAGTTGTGGATTGTCAACCTCCTGACATCTTCAAAATTAAGACTGGCAGCCATTCTGGAGGATTTGCTCTTATGCTCCATGGGTATGCTCTCCGTTCTTGAACCATTGTCCACTACCCCGAGCCCACCCCTTTCAAGTGAGAAGCCTGTGCTTTCACTTCTCTTGGGCGAGATCCTGAGGTCCAACCATTCTTCTAATCCCCAGTTTACCACCTCTTTAGTTCCACTTGTGTTACCACAGCAGGTCTAACTTTAGTCTGGCTCTGATATAGATTTTCCTCCCTGAGCGTGTGACTGAATGAGTTTGGACTGACACAGGATCAGCTTCTTCAGAACAAAGTAGTATTTCTTTGCTGAAGGGAACACAGCATTGAGGAAAATGGGTTTAAACAACAAAGACTCCTTGATGCATCTTTTCCTACATAAACTAAATTCCTCTGTCCATAGCTCAGGCTATTCCAGATCCCATTTCTGAGTATGAGGGATAGTTTTTATGCCTGTCCAACCTCTCTCTGTGCCGTATGTTGAATCCTTTACTTAGACAGTGTCTTTTGATCTCCCTCTTCCCAGCCTTAGTAAAACAACTGCACAACTTTGCTGGCAAATGATCGTATTATTGTACATAAGTGTTTGCTGGGAAACTCCTTATCTAGGTTATTGTTTTGCCTTTCCTGTCTGCTTCCCCTAAGAACCCATTTTAATCTTAACCACCTACTAAGCAGTCCATCATAAAATTAACACATAGAACTATGCAGAGCATTGATACAAAATAATGCAGATATTTTCAAGCTTGTTACATATGCTTAACTCAATGCAGAGGTAACTGGAGAAGTGCCATCGGTCATGATATCCAGGACCACAGCCTACATGATTACAGTATTCTCTTCTGGCTATATTTCTGAAATATATGTTTTAGTTCAAAAAGGAATAAATTCAAGGAAATGTTAAGGCCTAAAATACACTGTCCCGGCTGACCTTTCCATCTATGCACATATGAAAGAAAGAAGTTTGGGGCAGAAGAATGGTAAATAAACAGTGTAGCTGGCAAGTGGGGAATCTCTATTCCAAAACCTTGCACAAAGTCGGGGGGGGGGGGGGGGGTGGGGAGAGAAGCAGTGTCTGGCTCTGTGAAAGCTTATAAATCATGCTCTTCTTACGCACATTGAACTTTTCTAGAATCAAATGGCTGGGAATTTACTGTGTTTGATTGCACAGTAAACTTTTTCAATGCTCACGACTTTTTCTCTGTCACTAGATTATCTCATGGAAAACAGAGGAAGAGGCAATCTACATGCATGTCATGGAGAAAGGAGAAGGGAAAAATGAAACATATATCACAGAATTCATCCTCCTGGGATTTGGGAATCATGCTGAACTGCAGCCCCTTCTCTTCCTGCTGTTTCTAGTGATCTACATTGTGACCATGGCTGGGAACATCCTCATCGTTGCACTAGTTGTGACTGATCAGCACCTTCACACCCCCATGTACTTCTTTCTGGGGAACTTGTCCTGCTTGGAGACCAGCTTCACTTCCACCATCCTGCCCAGGGTTCTGGCCAGTCATCTGACTGGGGACAGAAACATTTCTGTTACTGGCTGTATCACTCAATTTCATTTCCTTGGTTTTTTTGTGGGAGTTGAATGTTATCTCTTAGCACTTATGTCCTATGACCGGTACTTAGCAATATGCAAACCATTACACTACACAGGTCTTATGAATGGCAGAATCTGCCTGCAGTTAGCAGCTGTGTCCTGGATGAGTGGATTTATGATAATTACCATAGTCACATGTTTAATGTCACAGTTACATTTCTGTGGCCCCAATGAAATTAACCATTTCCTTTGTGATTTTACCCCAGTGATTAAACTCTCCTGCAGTAACACCAGCCTGATCATACTGGTGACATTTATATTCTCTTCCATATGCACCCTGCCCCCATTTCTATTAACCCTGGCATCCTACATTTGTATCATCTCCACCATCCTGGGAATCCCGTCCACCACTGGGAAGAGAAAGGTATTTTCCACTTGCTCCTCTCACCTCATTGTGGTGACAATCTACTATGGAACCCTAATCATTGTCTATATGTTACCAGACACTGACACACTTAGAGACCTCAACAAAGTGTTCTCTCTTTTCTACACAGTCCTAACTCCCCTGGCCAATCCCCTCATCTACAGCCTGAGAAACAAAGAGGTCAAGGCAGCCCTGAGAAAAGTCATCAGGAAATGGATGGAGCTTATAGAAATTGAGAAGTAGTGATTGATATGGCAATGAATGAATCCGGAAGAGCTAGAAAGAGAGTTAGCATTTAGGCTGTCCCTAGCTCATGACAATGGGAGCATTCTTGGGGAACATGAGGACATGCTAGTTTTGGGGATGTCTGCATTCCCGTTTTTGTAAAAGTTGATGATTGCTTCTCCCCTAGCTGGAATCTTAACTTTCCTGTTCTCTGCATTCAAGTGGAACTTAAAATTTTACTTTCATTATTTTGTTTGCATCTTTGCTCTCAGTTGGGAAAAGTTTAGATTTTACATTGCAGTTTTCTTGAATACCTATGGGTGGA
The DNA here is from genome assembly GCF_002925995.2 of Terrapene triunguis. Lineage (NCBI taxonomy): Eukaryota > Metazoa > Chordata > Testudines > Emydidae > Terrapene > Terrapene triunguis. The sequence continues at coordinate 29,428 of NW_020696967.1, forward strand.
TTTGGATTTTTAAAGTATTTAGTTTCTCACCTTGGTATCAGGTGTCCTATATGATTTTATATTTGGGTAGATTGCACTGGTCTTCAAAATTTTTGTTTGTTATACATGTTGTCATGAAATGATTAGCGGTGTGTATGATCTTAAATGCATTCCTGGATATTGAAATAGAACAATTAATTGACATGAAATATTTCTGGTGAGACATCTCTTTACTGTAAAGAACACTTTAATGTCAGGTGAAAAAATAATAAATATGTGTGGAAAAACTGCTAATTAATTCTGCATTTCAAAATTGAATTTGGAAAAAGCACCTAAATGACTAAAGTTCCCAAGTCCCAGTGATTTTCAAAATTATTTGAATTTGTAGGGGACAGTTTTTGAAAGATTCTAAAGATGCAGATAAGTGTTTAGGTGTATATCTAAATGTGCCCAGGCCTTAGACTCCTGGCCCATGTGCACACAGGGCATTACAAATAGAAAGATTCCCTGGAGGTTTCGGAGGGGATTGCAATGGCCTTGATGTTTATGTTGTTTCAATAAACAAAATGGGATTTAATACCCTCCATGAGGGCTATCGACTAATGATCATTATCAGCAGTCTCAAAGGAGAGACCAATAACAGCCAGGGTGAGTTGCTGTTCCCTGTAGCCCCTGTAAGAATCCAGAGCAGGCAGCACTAAGGTTGGTTGTGATATATCCAAGTGTGTGCATCAAGCAAGAAAGTAAGAGCAGTGCACTCCAGCAGCAAACTATAGTTGTCTTTGCAGAGTGAATGGGATTGTCTGAGACACTGAGGAGAGCAGAGTGATGGTGGAATATGGATCCTGATCCCAACACCTAGCCACCATCAATGGAGAAGTTGCCACTTCATGCTGAGGATTAATGATAAATCTGACCAATCCTGGGTCACATACTAGGGATCTTAGGGAGAAACACCTGCTATATTGCGAAGCTGAACAGGCTGAACTGCCTCTCATGTTTTCTTGTGCATTTACAGCGATGTATCATTCTGCATTCTCTCATCACTGCTCCGAATATCGTTGAACTGAGATCCTCCAGAGAGTGGCTGTGATTTCTGTAGCACAGAATCCTCTCACAGTTCCACCCCAGCAAATTCAAACACAAGATCTGAGTTATGTTGTGAAATGGGGATGGAATGTGTCCCCGGGTTTGTTCGAGGGTCACTCATGTGATAAGAGTGAGAGGGATCTGTGGAGTTTGTTCATGTTATTCCCTTTGTGCATTGAGCAAAGTAATCTTCCCGTCTATGCTGTTGGTCAGTGTCACTGCCTAGTCCCAGGCACTAGCATGATGCCATCAAATTGTTGTCCCTCTGGGGAAGCTCATGTGTGTGACCCTCACTACCATCACTGCACGCTTATGGGTCAGAGTAGACAAGTAAGACAACATAAGCTCCAGGTGCGATATAGTGGAGCAAAGGACTAATGCAATCCGATAATGATAAATAGGGGAGAGATGAATAGGAGTATGAAGGTGATCTGACGTCTATTAGACATTGGTGAGACTGAATTGCATCCAGTCCTGGTCTGCATTTAGAAAAGGATGTTGAAAAATTGGAGAGGGTGTAGAAAAGTGCACCAAAAATGTGGGGGAGGGTCGGTACAGGGAGGTGCTGGAGAAAATGTCTTCCAGTGAGAGCAAAGGAGCTCAAGCTATTAAATGTGTAAGAAAGACATTAGAAAGGTGACTTGATTACAGTGGATTCATACCTTCATGGGGGGAACATATCAGATACTAAAAGGCCCTTGAATCCAGCAGAGAATGACAAAACAAGAACGAGTGGCTGGAAGCTGAAGCCAGAGATATTCAATTTAAAAGTAAGGCACACATGATGATTCATGAGGGTGATTATCCACTTGAATAAAGCTCCAAAGGAGGGGGTGGATTCTCCACCTTCGATGTCTTAAAATCACGACTGGCTGCATTTCGGCAGGATTTGCATTCACTTTCACTGGGCAGGCTGCTCCTTCTTGGAACTTCCTCCAGTTTCCCCAGCACAGCACTTGGAAGTGAGAAGCCCATGTTTCCCCTTCTCTTGGGTGGGATCCTGAGATCCAAGCATTCTCTGAATCTCCAGATTAACACCCCTTTGGTGCCAGCTGTGTTACCCCAGCAGGTCTAACTGGAGTTTGGTCTTGCTATAGATTTCCCTCCCTCAGCCGGTGACAGAATGAGCTTGCAGGTCAAGTCCTGCACACATACAAAATTTGTATCGGCATCTCATCTGCAAAAATGACCCACGGATACAAAGCGGATGTCGGCAGATTTGCACTGCTTTAGATATAAAATTTGGATCTGCTTCCATGCGTGATCCGCAAAACTAGTCTTCACATTCACATCTGCAGGTGCAGATATCTGTGGATATAAAGCACATATAGTTGAAAACCCTGCAGACCCTTTCTCTGTGTCTCATAGGGAATCCTTTACTTGGACAGTTTCTTTTAATCTCTTTTTTCTCAGCCTTGGTAAACAACCGTATAACCCTGCTGGATACTGACATGGTCATAGTGTGTGTGCTTTGCCTTTCCTGTCTGGTTCCTCTAACAACCCCTTTTGATCTCACCCACATCACAAGCAATCCATCATTATTTAAAATACACAGCTATGCACTTTACTGATACAAAATAATGCAGATATGTCCCACTTTGTCACATATGGTTTACTTAACCACAAGGTATTGGGGGTAAATTCAGGGTAAGTGGGGAAGTGTTATGGCTCCTCGCATACAGGAGTCAGATTAGATGATGCCAGTAGTCCCTTCTGCTTTAGTTCAACCAGAAATGAATTCAAGGAAGCCCTGTGGCATTCAACATACACTATTGTCTGGCCTTTAGATCTATGTATCTCTGAATTAAAGAAGCTGGGGGCAGAAAAGTGATACATTAACAGTCTAGCTGATTTTGTAGTGGGCAAGTAGGGAAAATCTATTCCAAAATCTTGTCTAACGTCTGGGATAATAGCCATGTCATGGCTCTGGGAAAGCTTATAAATCGTGCTTTCCTTGTGAGGTTGGACCTTTTCTAGAATCAAATGGATGGAAATTTAGTGTACAGCAAACTCTCTAATGCTCCTTACATTTTCATGTATCACTAGAGATATCTCATGGAAAATGGATGAAGGAGGAAGGTATAAAGCACTCGCAGAAAGGAGAAGGGGAAAATAAAACATATCACAGAATTCATCCTTCTGGGATTTGGGTATCTCCCTGACCTGCAGCCCCTTCTCTTCCTGCTGTTTCTAGTGGTCTACATTGTAACCATGGCTGGGAACCTCCTCATTGTTGCACTAGTTGTGACTGATCAGCACCTTCACCCTCCCCCCCCATATTCTTCTTCTTGGGGAACTTGTCCTGCTTAGAGACCTGCTACACCTCGACCATCCTGCCCAGGATGCTGGCCAGTCCCATGACAGGGGACAGAACCATTTCTGTTGGCGGGTGCATCACACAATTTTTTCCCTTTGTTTCCTTGTGGGAGATGAATGTTATTTCCTAGCACTTATGTCCTAGACCGGTATTTAGCAATATGCAAACCACTACACTACATAGCTCTTATGAATGGCAGAATTTGCCTCAAGTTAGCACCTGTGTCCTGGATTAGTGGATTTCTAGCAACAACCATAAAAACATGTTTAATGTCACAATTACATTTCTGTGGCCCCAATGAAATTGACCATTTCCTTTGTGATTCACCCCAGTGATTAAACTTTCCTGCAGTGCCACCAGCCTGATAAAACTGGTGACCTTTGTACTCTCTTCCATATATATCCTGCCCCCATTACTTTTAACCTTGGCCTCCTATGTTGCTATCTTCTCCACCATCTGGACAATCCCTTCCACCAGTGGCTGCTCCTCTCACCTCATCATCGTTACAGTCTACTATGGGACCCTAATCATTGTCTATGTGTTACCAGACACTGACACACATAGAGACCTCAACAAAGTGTTCTCTGTCTTCTACACAGTAATGACTCCAATGGCCAATCCCCTTATATACAGCCTGAGAAACAAAGAGGTCAAGTAGGCCCTGAGAAAGGTCATCAGTAAATGTCTAGTGTTCACAGGGACTCCAACAGAGTGATTGATATGGGAATGAATCAATCTGGCAGAACTTTAAGGGAATTAGCATCCAGGTTGTCCCTATTTCATGCCAATGGGAGTTTTCTTGGGGAATGTGAAGATATACTATGTTTTGGGAGGACAGCATTTATAGTTGATTACAGCTGATACTTCCTAATGCCCCAACTGAAATAATAACTGTGATGTGCTCTGCATTCCACGCAGTGGTATTAAAGATTTTCAGTTACATGTTTCATCTACTTCTTTACTCTGAGTGTATTGGGAAAAGTCTATACTTCACATAGTTTTGTCCTGGAATCCCTGTGGGTGCTTTCAGATTGTGTAAATATTCTTCTCTCATCTTTTTGTCAGGGCTTCCAATATAATTTTATATTTATGAAGATTGTACTGGATGTCTTATATTTTGTTTGTTACATATACAATATTGCAATGATCAGAAGGTTTGTAAGATCCTAAATGGATTCCTGGATGTTAAAATAAAATTATTAATTGAGGTGAATGATTTCTGGTGAAATATCTCTTCATCCTAAAGATCATTTCAATGTCAGGTGAAAAGATAAATGTATGTTGAGAAATTGCTATTGATTTCTGCATTTGAAAAATGCTAGGATCTTTCCAAAACACCTAAGTGACTTAGGGAAAATCTACATTGTGATAAAAGATTCATGGCTGGCCTAGGTCAGTTGACTCAGGATCATGAGGCTCAGGCTGCAGGGGTATAAAATTTCCCTTTAAAAGTTTCGGGCTCAAGCTGGAGTCCTGTCTCTGAGGCCCTGGGAGGTTTAATGTTGCAGTGTAGCTGTATCCTTAGGTTCCTATAGCCAACAGCTTTCAAATATGGTTGAATTCATAAGGGCCAGAATTTGAAAGTTTCTAAATATGCAAATAGGTGTTTAGCTGGGGTTTCAAATATGCCTGACTCCCATTAATTGTTATATGTTTTCATACTCTATTGAAAAGTGCCAGGATCTATCTGAAACACGTCCATGACTTCATTTCCTTCATCCCAATCATTTTCAAAGTGATCAGATTCCTAAGGGTCAAATTATGAAAGGTTCTAAAGATGCAGATAAGTGTCTAGTTAGATTCTCAAATTTACCCAGGCACTTAACTCCCATTTATTATTGTATGTTTTATTTTAAAAAGCTGAGACCAGATATCTGTCTGGAAAGAAGACTGGTTTGGGGATTAAAGCACTGTGCAGAGATTTCTGGCTTTGGCACAATCC
>NW_020696967.1:34764-41128 GCF_002925995.2 Terrapene triunguis
GTGGATATCAAGACTACACACAGTATCCCAGTCATGCTTTCAAAGGTGTCATATACTGAGCTAAAACCACTTTCCTGCTGCTACTCAACAGTTCTTTCTACATCCAAAGAGCATGTAAGCTCTTTTGGCCATAGCATTCCACAGAGAGACTATGTTCAGTGGTTTAACCACCATGAGCTATAGTTAAAATATTTATCTTAGTTATACAGAGCTGTCACCGCCTGAGGGGCTTGAGGCGGACTTCAAATGGTCCGTTGGCCTGGTGTGCTTAGCACCAATAAAGACACCGAGGGGAGAAAGCAAGCCAAGTTTATTTCAGAGCTCTGAAATGACACTAGGAGACCAGCATGTCTCAAATCCAGTGCAACAAATACAAATAACTTTTGCCTTTTATACCCCAAGCTGTTTCTGTGTAAGCCTTTGTCTGTTAACTCCCTCTTACTACTCCCACCCCTCCCTTCTCTAGCCGTTACAATTAGAAAAGTTCCCATACGCCTGCTTATCTTTCGGCCTTGCAAGGCCTGTTTACAGCAGCTGCCTGCTAGAAAAGCTGACCCTTACATTTCTATTTCAGCCTGTAAGCAGTTTAGCCCAGAAGTAGGTGAGAGTTTACAAGATGGAGTCTGGGGGTTCAGATAGGCCCAGAACAAAAGAGCTTCATCGACACTTTGGCCTTCCACTCTCCCGAGTTACCTGGTAGCTATGCCCAGAGGCCCCCAACAATCCCTCCTTTGAGAACACTCAACAAACCTTTGTCAGAGTTTTCTCATACTCTAAAGACAAAATGCGATTAAGCTCCATACAATCAGGATTATCAATGAGAGGGTATAAAGGAACCTCTGGGGTATGGGAGGTACAAACCTTACCTATGAGCACTTTACAGCAAATGAGCAAAAGAACAAGAACAAAACATATCACCACACCTGTGAGCAAGATGCGAACAATGCTTCCCCCTACATCCCCTAGTTCCCCTAAACCAGGTATCCAACCCCAAAGGGAATCCAAAATAGTGGGTTCCCCTTCCTGGGCCTTCCACTGGTTAAAGGCCCGTTCAGCTGACAAGATGTGCTTGTTAGAAAACTCTGGGACATAGGTACAACACTCTTCTCCAAAAAGGGCACAGACCCCGCCTTGCGAGGCTAACACATAATCTAGGGCCTGTCAGTTCTGTAAAGCCAGCAGTTGAAGCTGGTACAGCTCAGAACTTATGCTTTTCTCTATGGCTAGGGTATCATAGGCAAACTTAAATCGTCAGAGGTGCTACTGCTAGTAACCATCCACCTTTGACAAAAGTCTGACCAATTTTGGGGTACTACTCTCCAGGGCAATTCCGCTGAATGATGGGGAGTCTGGGCACGTATCCAACAGTTGGAGAGATTGAACTCATGGGCAAAGGCAATTTTCAGGGCCTCGTATGTGTTGGTAGCCATATCTGCAGGGATGGCTCCCCATCCTGCATGCGATGTGGGTGAAACAGTAGGTAACAGAAGAATTGCCTCTGTGATAAAAAGAAATGCTGTGAGAGACCCTAAACCTGAACCTATATGGTAATTACCACAACCCAAATACCCAAAAGACAAGAATAATTATTGACACTAAACAAGTCAAAACATAACAAGACCAAATACATAGGCCAGGTCGGCCTTCTGTGAGAAAATAAAACCAATGCTTAGGGTTCTCGCGGGGAGCATGCTGTGACTGTTCAGAAAGATCACAACGCATTCCCAGTGACCCTCACTGTCTTTTGAATAACAGCTTAAGTCCCAAATCGTCGCTAGCCGTCTTCTCTGCAGGCTGGACAGTCCACTGTTTAGGAATGGGCACTGCTTTCAGTCGAGAGTGATGAATCCAGTTCTTGTGTCCTTCGACCTTTGCCACTGTATGGGAAACAAGCAGGATGGTGTGGGGCCCCTTCCACTTCTTTTGGAGAGGCTCGTCCTTCCAGGTCCGCACGAGAACGGAGTCATCAGGCTGCAAGGAGTGGACCGGAGTATCCAGCAGAAGAGGCTGTGAATCTTTGGTGTACCTGTGAAGAAAAGAAAGAACAGCAGACAGAGGGCACATGTACTGAGACAAAAAACCATACCCCACTTCCCATTCCCCTGCCAGAACTGGGGTACCATTCATAGGCCATGCTCTTCCAAACATAATCTCGAAGGGACTAAACCCTATCCTACCCTTAGGGAGAGCACGAATGCGAAGTAACACAAGGGGCAAGGCATCAGGCCACTTAAGAGAGGCCTCCTGACAGACCTTTGAGAGGTGTCGCTTGAGTGTCTGATTTGTGCGTTCCACTACTCCACTGGCTTGTGGTCGCCAGGGTGTGTGGAGTTTCCAGGGGATTTGCAGAGCACTTGATATCTTTTGAACCACTTTGAGATGTGAAGTGTGTTCCATTATCAGATTCCATCCACTGGGGGAGTCCGAAGCGAGGAATGATTTCCTTGACAAACTTAAGAGCCACTGTCTTGGCAGTGTTGTTGCGACATGGGAAGGCTTCAGGCCATCCGCTGAATTGATCCACTAAGACAAGGAGGTACCTGTATCCTTGGGTCCTGGGAAACTCAGTAAAGTCTATTTGCCACACTAATCCTGGGCCTGGGGTAGGTTCCAGGGTGGCTGGTGGCACTGCTACTCCTGGTCGAGGGTTATTCTTTTGGCAGATTAAACATTCAGCTTGTACCTGTGATGCTAGGGGTTTAAGTCCAGAGGTTAGAAAATATTTATTCATGAGCTGGATAAGAGTCTCTTTGCCTGCGTGTGTGGTTTGATGCAGTTTCTGCAACACTGGTCGAATCAAGCCCTTGGGCAGGAGGATTTTTCCCTCTGTGGAATAAAGCCATCCCTCCTTTTCCTGGAGACCGAGACTGTCCGCCAGGTTTCTGTCCTCTTGGGAGTACTGAGGGGCTGCAAGCTCACCCACTGATGGGATGAGGGCATGCATTTGGGCATTCTTCTCAGTTGGTGATTTCAGGGTAGCAACTCGCTTAGCTTCCCTGTCTGCTCTGGCATTGCCCTTGGTTACATCTTGATCTTCCCTTTGATGGGCTTTGCAATGCACCACTGCTACTGCTGAGGGGAGTTGTACCGCTTCTAAAAGTCGGAGAATTTGAGACCCATGCTTGACCGGAGAGCCTTGGGCTGTTAGCATTCCCCTTTGTTTCCATAAACCAGCGTAAGCATGCAATACCCCAAAAGCATACTTTGAGTCAGTAAAGATATTAACCCGTTTGTCTTTTGCCAGCTCGAGTGCCCGAGTCAGGGCCACTAGTTCAGCGAGCTGGGCAGATGTTTCTGCCGGTAAACTCTCAGCTTCCACGGTATCATGAAGAGACACAATAGCATAACCAGCCCTCCTTTGCCCATCCACAACAGTACTACTTCCATCTGTATACCATTCCAAGTCAGCATTTGGGAGTGGCTGATCTTTTAGATCTGGGCGGCTAGAATACTGAACATCTATGATTTCTAAACAGTGATGTTCCTGCTTCTCTGTCTCTGATAGCAGGGTAGCTGGATTAAGGGAGGGACAGATCTGCAGGGTGACTTCAGGATTCTCTAACAGCTTCGCCTGGTACCGAGCAACCTGAGCCTGTGAGAGCCAAAGACCCCCCTTAGTGTCCAGCAAGGCTCGAACCATATGAGGAACATACACACTTGCACACTTCCTCCCAGTGTCAGTTTCCGCTCCCTTAACACATTCATACAAAGGTTTAGCCCACAGTCCAAACTCTGGAATCCATATTCTGCAAAAGCCTGCCATGCCCAGGAATGCCCTAAGCCAACGGTTGCTGGGGATGTGAACTTGGCAGATAGCCTCCTTCCTTTCATTGGAGAGCTGTCTCTCTCCCTGCCTGATGTGAAATCCCAGATATTGAACCTCTGAAAGAGCAATTTGGGCTTTGCTTTGAGATACCCTGTATCCTTGCAGTCCAATAAAGTTTAGGAGACTCACAGTAGCTTTGAGACAAGGGATTAGACCCACAGTAGCAATTAGCAAATTATCCCACTCCTCCAAGTCTCTGGCCAAAGCCTGTCGGGACAGAGTGGGGGAATTTTTAAATCCTTGAGCCAATACTGTTCAACAAAACTGCCTTTTAACCCTTCTGTTGTCCTCATTATGCCTTGCAGTATTTTGCTGATCTCAGTTGCTTGGGCACATTCAGCCCCCCTTCCTCTTGGTTGCCAGCAAAGTCTTGGCTGTGAACACTGACCTTGGACTGAGGCCAGCTTGACTGAGCTTGCTAGCTGTATTTTCCTCTCAGTTAACTCATTCTGTGCTTTTTCCTCTTCTCCCTTTCTCGGCTTCTTCTAACTTCCAAAGGAACCTTCTACGCTTCACTTATACACCTTTTCTTCAACCATTAACACATACTTATTGCCATCATAGGGGTACCTTCCCTTTCAGGGCATTCATTTTTCCAGTGTCCCTCCTTACGGCATATGGCACACTGGTTGCGACCCAGGCGCCTTTCCTGGGGACCAGGGCGTCCACATCCACGGCCTCTCATTCCCCGGCCCCTTCCACCTTTCTGTGGCCTTACTTTGCCGCCGACCTGCACCGCCGCTACCATCATTTTTACTTGCCTTTTTTCCTTCTCTCCCTCTCTAAGGCTATAAGCCCTATTTGCAGTCTCCAAAATCTGAACCATAGACATTCCCATTAAATCCTCCTTCTTCTGCAATTTCCTTATAGGAGTTAAGCAGCCTCAGATCCCCCTCCTCATTCGGATTCCAGTGGGGGTCCCCTAGGGGGACAGCGACATCCGGCCACGGCTTGCCTTCTCTATCCCCATCATGCCTTTTCTGTGCCTCCTCCCTAGCCTTAGCTATAACCTGATTCCGCTCTACTTCAGACAACAGGGTTTTCATAAGTATATTACAATCATCCCAGTCAGACTTATTGCTAACTAGACACCCTTCAAAGACAGAAATGAACTTGCTTGGATTCGTTGAGAATTCTCCTGCCTTTGCCTTGAAAGCAGCCAGATGTTAAAAGCAACATGAGATACACTGACACAAGATCCCGTGCTCCTGGACGGGCTACCACACTCTCAGTAATCAACAGATACAATCCCACTGGGGGGGTACTCTCTAAAGCCTGTGGGGGTGGAGGAGCCGAAGGGGACACCGATTCTGGCATTACAACAGTGGGAGGGTTCTGGGGTTTAGCAGCCAATACTACCGAGCCTGTCGGAGTCAAATGGCACTTGAACAAAATATCAGTCCTATTTCTTAACACCATAAACGTATACGCATAGAGATGTTCATTCCATTTTTACCTGTTCTCTGACAAAACAAAAGCAACTGAAGGATCATGTTGCAATTAAGTGATCCTTCCGGTGGCCACCTTTCTTGGCACTCCAGCTGGTACTGAGGCCAATCAACTGTACAGAACCTTTTCCATTTACTTTTAATCAATTGATCAGATCCAAACACTTTCCAGTTCACCAGAATGCATTCTAAGGGTGTACACTGTACCCTGCCGGCTGTACTCTGTTCCTGCCCCATACTGAGGGAGACTCTGTGTGTCCCCAGGTCAAAACAGGCAGACACTGGGCGTCCCCAGGTCAAGACAGATAAAATCCCCACTGGACTGTTCCTACCTTATCCAAGGGTCCGGTTCTGCACCGTCGCCCTCTCCACGGGACCGGTTCCCCACCGTCGCCCGCAGCTGCTTCTCCACTGTCTGTGTGCGTTGCACCGTCGTGCCCTCCGGGGTCGAGCAAACCACGTCTCTGCCGAGGCCCCCGATGAAGTCACCGGTGCGCGCTGGGCGTCGGTCGTCGCTGTAATCTGTCGGCCACCAGGAGGGATCCGGGCAAGGCTAAATTTCAGCCTCGAGCCCACCCAGGGACGCCAAAAACTGTCACCGCCTGAGGGGCTTGAGGCGGACTTCAAATGGTCCGTTGGCCCGGTGTGCTTAGCACCAATAAAGACACCGAGGGGAGAAAGCAAGCCAAGTTTATTTCAGAGCTCTGAAATGACACTAGGAGACCAGCATGTCTCAAATCCAGTGCAACAAATACAAATAACTTTTGCCTTTTATACCCCAAGCTGTTTCTGTGTAAGCCTTTGTCTGTTAACTCCCTCTTACTACTCCCACCCCTCCCTTCTCTAGCCGTTACAATTAGAAAAGTTCCCATACGCCTGCTTATCTTTCGGCCTTGCAAGGCCTGTTTACAGCAGCTGCCTGCTAGAAAAGCTGACCCTTACATTTCTACTTCAGCCTATAAGCAGTTAGCCTAAAAGTAGGTGAGAGTTCACAAGATGGAGTCTGGGGGTTCAGATAGGCCCAGAGCAAAAGAGCTTCATCGACACTTTGGCCTTCCACTCTCCCGAGTTACCTGGTAGCTATGCCCAG
>NW_020696967.1:106128-150365 GCF_002925995.2 Terrapene triunguis
GAATTTTCTTTCCCAGGTCTGGCCATGCTGAAATTTCCTCTCTCATACTTTGATTCTATTTTCAATATTCCCAACTTGCCTAATCAAAAGCCAGAGAGATTTGTAACTAATTTACAACTCCTGAGACTATCTTTGACCATAATTAGCTCTTTAAGACTTAGACATTAATGGTTTGATTTTGCATTGATTATAGAACACAACTGCTATAACAACTGTTCCCTGTACATTTTGTCAATTACTGGTATCTTATCAATTACAGTGCACATTTATAAGATTTCTTTATTAATTATTATTAGTGCTCTCTGGTGTTCTGGACTAAGACAGCAAGGTCCATGTAAAAAGCACTGTGGATAATTACAGTCTATCAATTAAAGACATTCATTAGTTAAAATAAAGCATTCTTTAGTATGAGAGTTTAGACAGCTATTTGGCTAACACAGAAAGTTTTCTGGGATTTTTGCCCAAAGAATCATGAGAGTTCAATATACAAAAGGATCGCAAAAGGTTAATATTTACTAACAGCTGTTAGGTGACAGGTAGAAAGGGACTTCTTTATCTTCTCCTACATGGGGAGGCTCTGCTACCCAGACAAACCATTCCAGGTGAAACAGCCATTCCAATATATGGTACAGACATCACTCTAGTGAAAGATTCAGATGCAATATTAATAGCTATTAAAGAGAACCCCCCACATTTGTCACAGGGCCAAGGGGATTCAGACATCCAACTGCCATTGAAATTCCGATTTAATATTTTAATCAAAAATCTACTAAAGTAGCAGTAGAGCACTTATTTTATTTCTGTGTTTGGCACTGGTACAACCATACTGGAGTACTGTGTCCAATTCTGGTGTCCACAGTTTAAGAAGGATGTTAAAAAATGGGAGAGGGTTCAGAGAAGAACCATGAAAATGATTAAAGGATTATAAACCTGCCTCATAGTGATAGACTCAAAGAACTCAATCTATTTAGCTTAACAAAGAGAAGATAAAGGGGTGATGTGATCACAGTCTATAAATATCTACCTGGGGAACTAATATTTAATAATGGGCTCTTCAGTTGAGCACAGATAGATCTAACATGATCGAGTGGCTGAAAATTGAAGCTAGACAAATTCAGACTGGAAATAAGATGTAAATTTTTAACAATGAGAATAATTAACCACTGGAAAAATTTACGAAGTGTTGTGGTGGATTCTAAATAAAGATTGGATTTTTTTTCTAAAAGATCTGCTTTAGGAATTATTTTGGGGAAGTTCTCTGGCATGTGTTATACAGGAGATCAGACTAGATGGTCATAACTTTCCCTTCTGGCCTTAGAATCTATGAATCTATTAAAATATTAGCATCATCTGAGTTAATTTCAGACCCAATTGAAGTACAGTAAAATATCAGCGTCTATTTCCATGTTCTAAGGAAAAATAGCTGGCCAATTTGCCAAGCTCTTTCCAGAAGCACCTAATTAAGTGTAGAAGTAGAAAAAGATTTTATATCACTTTAAGGAAATGCAGAAGGTGTATATAAGACCTGGAATGTGTTTGTGCATCTGAGACTAGATAAAGATGTGAGCTGAAGATAGATAATGGTTTTGAGGTGCAAGCATTAATCTTAAAATAGAATAAGAATTCTTTAGACAAGGAGTTTTTGAGAGAAAGTAGGCATAGTACAGGAAACCAGAAGGACCTAAAAGTGCTTGTAGAGGGGTCATGACTCAGCGGCATGGCGCCTCCTGCTGGTTGTCCAGGGAATTAGCTCTCCAGCCTCCTGAGCGCCCTCTGCAGGCCGGGGTCTCGCCTGCCGCTGGCCCCCGTGTCCCTCCCGGACCCTGGTGCCCTTTGCCCAGGGGTTCTGCCCACCTCAGTACCCCCTCACTCTGGGTCTCCCCTCCCAGGGGAACCCCCAACCCCTTATCCCCACCTCGCCTCAGTAGCTACTGCCAGTCACCATCTAGCCCCCGCTCACTGGGGCAGACAGCAGTCTATAAACCACTCATCTTCGGCAAAGGGGGTTGGACCAGCTGCCTCTGCCTATTCCTGGGCTGCCCCTCTGCAGCCCTAGCACCCTTTTGTGGGCCCTAAGCTAAGCCTGCAGCCTGGGGCTTTGCTAGGCTGGAGCTCCCCAGCTCCCTCTGCCCTTCCCCAGCACTGCTCCACCCTAGGTACCCTCCTCAGCTTCCCAGACAGCCAGGTCCTTCTCTCTCTATAGACAGAGAGGACTGTGTCTTTCTTGCTTTTGGCTCACAGCCTTCTTATAAGGGCCAGCTGGGCCCTGATTAAGTTGGCCACAGCTGTGGCTTCTTTCCCAGCATTTCAGCCCAGCATTTCCCAGCTGTAGCCCTCTCCAGGGCTGTTTTAACCCTCTCAGGGCAGGGGCGGGGTGACCACCCTGCCACAGTGACAAAAGTAGAGAATTATCCTCAAAGGCACAAGAAGAGAATATGAGTTGGGAAGCAGAGTTGGGTCTAGGAGAATACACAGGTATGTCAGACAGATCAGTAAGAGGGTATAATGCCAAAAAAATGGACTGAGTTTAAGTAGAAACCAGAGAGTCTCCAGTAGGGAAATTTTCAGAATTCAAAATGTCAATGATTTTTTTCATTAAAAATTTACATTTTTTTAAAAAAGAGCAAATGTTTTATCCCATTGTTTGACCAGTCCTAGTCCCCAAAGAGTAATTAGGGATGGAAGCAAGAGTCTATGTATTGGTCTATACTTAAAAAATAAATGGACCTACCTATGTCACTCAAGGTTGTGAAAAATTTAGCATCCTGAGTGCCATGGTCAGGTTGACTGAATCCCTAGTGCAGTTGCAGCTAAGTCAACAAAATAATTCTTCTGTTGACCTAGCTACCGCTTCTTGGAGAGCTCTGTTAACTAAATTGAAGGAAAAACCTGTAGCCGTATCTATGCTGATGTAGTGTAGACATACACCAAGAGTAACATGCATTGGGCACAACATGCAAATAGATAAAGAAGACCAGAAGAGAGTGTGGGATGCTGAAGGAAAGCTAGTCAAAATAAGAAAATGAAATTTTGGAGAGAGAGGCTGGAATTTTCAAAGACGCCTAAGGGAGCAGGAAGAACCATCAGTAAGTTAGGTGCCCAACACCCTTAAACACCTCGGAAAATCCCATTTTAGTCCTCTGTGTGTGGACTGTTCCTAGGACATTGTGGGTATCAATAATAGATATGCAGACAGATTGATTAGCTAGACAGATGGACCAGAAAAACAGACTCCAGACGGACAAGTAGATGGATTGACTGGACAAAGGAATGGACCAGAGAGACAGACTGGCTGATGGATGGATGGGCAGATGACCAAAGAGAGAAAGATCAGACAGATAGTCAAATACTTTTCTTTTGATTCTGATGTACCTTATGCCTATTTCAACATTTCCAAATATTCAGAGACAGATTCCAGCTCCATGTAACCGTAACATTTCCTACAATATGTGAGATGAATTCTACAATATAACAATTAATAGCAAAGCCATTCAGTGAAAGAAATGGCTTTGTGACGCATACCTCATACCTCCTGCAGCCTTTCCATCCAGGAGAATGACACTGAGAAATCCTCAGCTTATCTCAATACCAAATATGTCCTGATCTACTGATATCTCATGCTTGTTTTCCCTTAACACACACACCGGGGATTAATAACATCTACCTTGTGTCCATTCAGTGTAAACAACCCCTTTAATTACCTCATAAATTTCTCCAGGGTGAATATTGTGTTTCAGTTGCTAGATGCTAGCAATTCCTCTTCTACATGACCTCGCCTTGCTACTAGTGGAGCAAACTTGACTTTTAGGTGGAGAATCTCAATGCCATTTAAAGCATCTGCACTTCTAATCCCCATTCGTTTGAATGAATCATAGAATATCAGGGTTGGAAGGGACCTCAGGAAGTGATCTAGTCCAATCCCCTGCTCAAAGAAGGACCAATCCCCAACTAAATCATCCCAGCCAGGGCTTTGTCAAACCTGACCTTAAAAACCTCTAAGGAAGGAGATTGCACCACCTCCCTTGGTAACTCATTCCAGTGCTTCACCACCCTTCTAGTGAAAAAGTTTTTCCTAATATCCAACCTAAACCTCCCTCACTGCAACTTGAGACCATTACTCCTTGTTCTATCATCTGCTACCACTGAGAACAGTCTAGATCCATCCTCTTTGGAACCCCCTTTCAGGTAGTTGAAATCAGCTATCAAATCCCCTTTCATTCTTCTCTTCTGCAGACTAAATAATCCCAGATCCCTCAGCCTCTCCT
Source organism: Terrapene triunguis (assembly GCF_002925995.2). Classification (NCBI taxonomy): domain Eukaryota; kingdom Metazoa; phylum Chordata; order Testudines; family Emydidae; genus Terrapene; species Terrapene triunguis. The sequence goes on from NW_020696967.1 coordinate 110,394, forward strand.
CATAAATCATGTGCTCCAGCCCCCTAATAATTGTTGTTGCCCTCCGCTGGACTCTTTCCAATTTTTCCACATCCTTCTTGCAGTGTGGGACCCAGAACTGGACACAGTACTCCAGATGAGGCCTCACCAATGCCAAATAGAGGGGAATGATCACATCCCTCGATCTGCTGACAATGTTCCTACTTATACAGCCCAAAATGCCGTTAGCCTTCTTGGCAACAAGGGCACACTGTTGACTCATATCCAGCTTCTCATCCACTATAACCCCTAGGTCCTTTTCTGCAGAATGCTGCCTAGCTGCCGGTCCCTAGTCTGTAGCAGTGCATGGGATTCTTCCGTCCTAAGTGCAGGACACTGCACTTGTCCTTGTTGAACCTCATCAGATTTCTTTTGGCCCAATCCTCTAATTTGTCTAGGTCCTTCTGTATCCTATCTCTACCCTCCAGCGTATCTACCACTCCTCCCAGTTTAGTGTTATCTGCAAACTCGCTGAGGGTGCAATCCATGCCATCCTCCAGATCATTAATGAAGATATTGAACAAAACTGGCCCCAGGACCAACCCTTGGGACACTGCCAACTAGACATGGAGTCTTGATCACTACCCGTTGAGCCTGACGATCTAGCCAGCTTTCTATCCACCTTATAGTCCATGTATCCAGCATATACTCCTTTAACTTGCTGGGAAGAATACTGTGGGAGACTGTATCAAAAACTTTGCTAAAGTCAAGGAATAATACATCCACTGCTTTTCCCTCATCCACAGAGCCAGTTATCTCATCATAGAAAGCAATTAGGTTAGTCAGGCATGACTTGCCCTTGGTGAATTAATGCTGACTGTTCCTCATCACTTTCCTCTCCTCTAAATGCTTCAAAATTGATTCCTTGAGGACCTGCTCCATGATTTTTCCAGGGACTGAGGTGAGGCTGTCTGGCCTGTAGTTCCCTGGATCCTCCTTCTTCCCTTTTTAAAAGATGGGCACTACATTAGCCTTTTTCCACTCCTCCGGGACCTCCTCCGATTGCCATGAGTTTTCAAAGATAATGGCCAATGGCTCTGCAATCACCGCTGCCAACTCCTTTAGCACCCTCAGATGCAGCACAACTGGCCCCATTGACTTGTGCTCGTCCGGCTTTTCTAAATCGTCCTGAACAACTTCTTTCTCCACAGAGGGCTGGTCACCTTCTCCCCATACTATGCTGCCCAGTGCAGTAGTGTGGGAGCTGACCTTGTTCGTGAAGACAGAGGCAAAAAAAACATTGAGAACATTAGCTTTTTCCACATCCTCTGTCACTAGGTTGCCTCCCCCATTCAGTAAGGGGCCCACACTTTCCTTGACCTTCTTCTTGTTGCTAACATTCCTGTAGAAACCCTTCTTGTTACTCTTAACATCCCTTGCTAGCTGCAACTCCAAGTGTGATTTGGCCTTCCTGATTTCACTCCTGCATGCCTGAGCAATATTTTTATACTCCTCTTTGTTCATTTGTCCAATCTTCCACTTCTTGTAAGCTTCTTTTTTGTGTTTAAGATCAGCAAGGATTTCACTGTTAAGCCAAGGTGGTCGCCTGCCATATTTACTATTCTTTCTACACATTGGGATGTTTTTTTCCTGCAACCTCAATAAGGGGAATTGGGTACCCCTTCGGTGGCTTTCATTCACAGCAAGATTTAGAGCCTGCTCCAATCTCCATTCAAGTTAGTCAGGGTCCGCTTCATCAGAACCAAACCTACATGGGAAAGAGTTGGTTTCAGCAACTTTCCCATTTCAATATATCTATCTATCTATATACGTTTAAGAAACAGCTTTCAAATTGTCAAAATGTTCCATTTCAACATTTTCTAAATGAAAAGTTACTTTCTAAACAAAACGTTGTTTAGAACTGAAAAATGTAAGTCTATAGTAAAAGAAAGTTTAAAAGGTCAACATTGAAAAAAACAAAATTTGTTTTGATTGACCTGACCGCCCCCTCCCCCCAAAATAAAAAAATAAAACCAACCAGCATGCAAAAAAGTTTGAGATTTTATCCTTATTCAAGATGGGTAAGAAATAAAAATCTCAAAAATTCTCACAGGACAGGAAACCATTTCCTGCCAAGTACCAATTTAAATACCTGACCTGCTTAGGTATTTTTGAAAATCACACTAGGCATCTTTGTACATCTCCGGGTGCCTACATATCCTTGGAAATCTGGCCATAAAGGCCAGATTTTTAAAGGCATTTAAGCATCTCATGGCATTTCCAAAAGCATCTCAGCATGTAAAACTCATAGGGTTGCCAACCCTCCAGGATTGCCCTGGAGTCTCCAGGAATTAAAAATTAATCTTTAATTAAAGATGACATCATGTGATGGAACTTCTAGGAATGCGTCCAACAAAAATTGGCACCTCTAAAAACTCATTGAGTTCAAAGGGTGTAAGGTACTGAGATGCTTTTTAAAATCCTACTAGGCACCTACTGTCCATTAGGACTTTTGAAATGTTTACCTCAGTCCCTTAGTTCTTAAGGCCCATTGAGGAAAGGTGCAGAGCTTCCACAGAGTTCCATTAATCTGTGTGGGAATCAATGATTCTCAGAGTTTCACAGGAGTGACTTTTTAGGCCCTATTACTGCAAATACTGCAGCCAGCAGCTAGAGCAGCACCACTATGGCGCTGTAGCAGTCCTGCTCTAGCACCATTGTGTAGACACTAACTACATCAGTGGAAGGGGTTTTTCCAGCGATGTAGTTGATCCACCGCTCTGAGAGGCAGTAGCTAAGTCAATGGGAAAATCTTTCCAATGACCTACCTACATCTACACTGGAGATGAGGTTGGCCTAGCTACAGTGCTCAGGATGCAAAATTTCCCTCAGCCCTGAGAGACAAAACTAGCTCAATCTAGTTTTCAAGTGTTGACCAGGCCTGAGGCTGGAACTTTTGAAAGAGCATAAGGGAATTAGACATCCAAATTACTGGTAAATTCAGTGGGATTTAGGTGCTTAACTCCCTTTGCCTCCTTGGAAAATCCCAGCATGAATTCCATGGGGATTATCAGGTGTGTATAGAAATGCCTATGCAATGCCTATACACACTGAAATCCTATTTTCATGTGTGGTTAGTAGGACATAAGTCTATAGGGGGTAAATTTCAGGGCCAGTTGGAAATTTTCCACTGACAATTTTTCAGTGAAAAATTAGGTTTTCAATTAAACATTTTTTTCTCTTTCCACTGAATCCTGTGTTACATTTTCATTCAAAAAATTTCAACCAGAAACCCCAACTATTTTAGACTGAAAACTCATCCACAAAGCAGCTCAAGAACCAGGATTTCTGCTGTGGTGAAAAATTTACATTCAAGATCTTGTCTTTTCCATTTCAAATGGAAACAAAAAGTTGGAGAACTGGAAAGGAAAGTTTTGAACAATTCTGATTGGGGAGCTGGCTGCCCGGGGAGCAGGACGGCCCAGGAGCCAGCTGCCTGGGGAGTCAGGGAACCAGGAGGCTGTCTAGTCCATATTCTTACCCCTCAGATGGGCAGTCCAGAATCTGGCTCCCCAGAGAGCTGAGCAGCCCAGGAACATTCAGGGACCACAGGGAGCTAAGGAGACCAATCGCTCTCCAGGCTGCCAGCAAAGGAATTGGCCAGCTAGGGAGTCAACTACCCAGGTACCTTGAGGAGTTGGACAGTCCACTCCCCTGTTTTCCTACCAGCTGGGTGGTGGGCAGGTTTGCAGGCAACTCACCTTCTTGCCAGCCTGGTTTTCATCAGAAGTGTTGATAGAATCAGTACGTTTCTACGGAACACTTTGATTCTGCCGATTCTGCATTTTCACTGCAAAACCGTTCTCTCTAAATTTTTTCAACCAGCTCTGCTCACTGTGCCAAACCCAGAAAGTTTCCTTTGGTGGCTTGTGAACAAAAAATTTCCACCAAAAAATTCAGCAAAAACGAGTTTATGTTTTGTTAGGTTTTTGCCCAATTTCTTCCATGCAGGGGAGGGAAAACAAAAAAACCCTTTCAACCAGCTCTAATAAATTTCACCCCCAGGCACATAAAGTGATGCAGAGGATCAGGGCCTGAAGGCTGGGATATAAAATAGGTTCTAAGAGTTTTAGATGCCTTAAAACACAACACACCAGGCACCTAATTCTCTAAGGCCCCTTTGTAAACACCAATCTAAGCATGTGCCATTTTATTATTCAGCAATTCCAATTGTTGAAACTTTTGGAGTTTATGACGGAGTGCTGGTTCTATTCCTCTGCACAGCAAAGCAATTGGAAGAAAACACACAGTAAACAGCTGGGTCCCAAATGCTAAATATTTACACAAACATGCACACGGTCCACATGCATTGCTGCTCTAATTGGTTTCTAGTGGTTTATGAAACATAGAACATGGTTACTGCAATGACAGGGCTTGCAAATTATTTAAAGGGATACTATCTAATTCCCATATGCTGCACTGCTATAAACTGAGTACATTATATCTAGGGTTGTCAGAATTCATTTTTTTAATTGATGCTATGTATTTATCAATGATATCAATGTTATTTAAAACATTTTCCCATTTGTCTTGATTTCTTTTTTACAGTTGCACAAAATTATGGGTTTTAAGCATTTTTCCTATTTTTATCCATTTAAATTTTCACTGTTGCAGGAAATTGTGTGGGGTGGGAGGAAGAAAGGGGGGGGTCAGGCAAAAGGGTGTGTCAGACAATTATTTAATGACAGCAGATGCTGAGATTCAAAAAGTTACAGCTTTATACACCATCAAAACACAACTTGTCGACATCACATCAAAATATGCAAAGTAAATATCCTTAAATCAGACTCTAGCAGCATTTTCCTTACTTGGCCTATCAGTAAATTTCAGTTATTATCAATGGAAATGTTTTCCCTTGATTTGTGTGTATGGTGAAATCGGGATTTGCTGACATTTAGGGATAAAAATATAATTCTTCCAAGCCTACTTATAGCCCAGTTTTCAGATTTTAATGCATTGAGAGATTCTTATCCAATTCATATCCCACTTAGACCAGTATAAATCCACCCATATTACCCCAGTGTCCCAGAGAGCAACTAAGGGACATCCTTAGGGCCCAATCCAGCAAATACACATGTGATGTTATTCCTGTTAGAATTCTCTTTGACATTGCTTGCAGGATTTGGGACTTTCAATGGGATTTGCCAAAGTGCTTGAGACGAGTCTTCTCTAGTTGGTAACAGATCCTTCTGCCCCTGTGTCCTCAGCCCCTCCCCATACACCTCTGCTTCTATCTACCCTTCTACCCACCCCGATTCTTGCCTCTTCCCCTCTGCTCCCATACACACACACACACACACACACACACAGATTCTTCTCCCTTCCCCCTGTGCCTATTCACACCCCATGCCCCTGTCTTTGCCTCCCTTCTCCTCTGCACCTATCCACACCCCACATCCTATCCCCTTCTGAAGCCTCTCTTGTCTTATCCACTCTCCCACGAATAGATCCTTGTAGACGAGCGCATCGTTGCTTGTGGTACACATTCACTGGAGACCACTCTTTCACACACCAGTTCCCTTTTATTTCCCTGTATTTTCCCACCACCACATATATACAGCTATATACAGTTCAATATCAGTCAGGTAGCCCCTTAGGGAACAGCTTGCTCTTACATCTAGCTGGGAGCAACAGGCCCTCACTCTCCTGTCTCCTCTCTCCCCCCCCCGCTTCCTTCCTGCTAGCTTTATAGGCCTTTCTCTCAGCAGGCTCACAGTTGATTGCTCTCAGGCTCCTTTAATGAGCCACACCCTGCCAGCTCCAGTCAGTTCCCCTTTATGGGAGCTATGCTAGCAGGTTCTGAGCTAACAGGGGCTGGTTCAGTGCCTCATAGGCCAGCACCCTTTTACAATCCTAAAACCCCTTTCCCTTATGCCCATGAAGTTAAGGGAAAGGCTGCCATGGTCTTCACTGTGTTTTGGCTAAAACACAGAACAAAAAGACCATCCTCAACCCAATGAGCTTCCAATCTAAGTATAGGACAAAAGACAAAAGATGGAGACAGACAGACAAACAGCACAAGGATACAGTGTGGCAACAGTGCAATAATACAATCACTCCTGTAAACGTTTGCAAATCTGTTATTATTCTTTTCATTTTCCAGTCAGAGCCAGTCTGCACAATAATATTTACCTCCATCTCTCTTGGGAAGGCTGGGGTTGTTTGCTGATAGGGAAGGGACTCTCAGGTGGTTCAAAGGGTTTTGGCCCAGAGGAACCATCAGAACAAAGCAAATTGATCCTCTCTGGGGAGAACGGATGTCTGCTCAGAGCGAGATGATGATAAAAAGGCTTCTTGTTGCAGACTCATCAAGCATTTCCAAAAAATGTGAGCTCGCGCCCTGATTCCTGTCGAAACAGGCTGAAGTCCCTGATACTTTCCCAGCAGTTTGATTTTTTGTTTGTGTGTTTGTTTTTTTGTTTGTTTTCAGTCATTGTTATAATATGTCAGCTTGAAGGATGATTGCACCCAAACAGGTATGAGCTAAAAGTTCAGTCTTCGGAATTTACAAATGCAAATATGTGAGGTGGCACTGCTTCCTGAAATCAGTGACTGAGTGACTTGCTTGCTTGCTTTCTACATGACAGCAAAGATAAAACAAATTGAACTAGAGATATTGAAGGTACAGTGCAGAGGATGATAAAGACACAGGAAATATGATAGATCTTGTCAGACTGACAGACAAATCTGATACATCTCTCCAGAGGTGACTATGGTGTAGTTTTCCAAAGGAACCTACCACAGTTAGGTGCCCAATGGGGTTTGGGCACCTGACTCCCTTTGGAAATCCCAGCCTAAGGCCTTCAGTGAGGTTAGTGCAGTGTATACAACTAAAGGAGTCTTTATGAAACATTTTGATATGTGCAGTAGAATTGAGATTTTTCAAATGAAGCATTAGGCACCTAAACCCCATCGACATTGAATTGGAGTTGGAAGCATAACTCCTTTAGGCTCCTATAATCTATTATTGTTATTATTATTATTATTATTACCCCTTCCCCTTACAATAATAATAATTAATAATAATACCAGGATAAGATTTGGGTCCCTCTTATGCGGTGGAAGGTACAAATAAATAAAAAGGGATGCCACAAGGGGCTTACAAATCTAAGTAAGAAAATTACATGGGCAAATGACAATATTAAAGAGGTGGGCAAACTACAGCCTGCGGGCCACATCCAGCCCACCGGACCATCCTGCCCTGCCCTTGAGCTCCCAGGCGGGGAGGCTAGCCCCTCCCCGCTGTCTCCGCTCGGGCGGCGCAGCTGCCAAACATGCTGCTCTGAGCAGCATAGTACGGGGGCAGGGAGCGGTTGAAAAGGGGTAGGGGCTCCTGGGGGCAGTCAGGGGACAGGGAGCAGGGGGTGGTTGGATGGGCAAAGGTTCGGGGGGGCAGTCAGGGACAGAGAAGTCAGGGGACAGGGAGCAGAGGGGATTGGATGGGTTGGGAGTTCTGAGGGGGGCAGTCAGGGGGCAGGAAGTGGGAGGGGATGGATAGGGGGCAGGGGCCAGGCTTTTTTGGGAGGCACAGCCTTCCCTACCCGGCCCTCCATACAGTTTCGCATCCCTGATGTGGCCCTCAGGTCAAAAAGTTTGCCCACCCCTGCAATATTACCTTAATGCCAACCTAGCCCCCACATAATAAGGGAAGTATAGGATCTGTAATAGAATAGGATGTTCTATCTAGTTTAGTTATTTATAGTGCCACCCATCAGCCTAGTAATTGAGCACCTTCCATTTAAAATCAGTACCCATAGCTAAGTCCCCTCTGGACTTCATGGGATCTCTGATATGTCTCCTTTTTCAGAGTCAGAGCTGGGCCTGGGCTAAATTGTTTATTTTGTTTTGTCTGGAGATTTTTAGAGTTAATTAATTTCTTCTTCTCTTGCTCCTCCTCCTCTCTCTCTCTCTCTCTCTCTCTCACACACACACACACACACACATTTCTGGGATGTTTTAAAGGGGGAAGGAGGTTTCAGCATTGTGATAGCCATTTTGATGTGGAAAGGCTATTTGAAGGGAATGGTATTGCAGCATTTCCTACAGGCAGTCACACTCTGGCTTCAGCTGATCTCCTCGGGAAGACTGTTGAATAATGACAGTCCTACTCCGTTTTTATATAGCACTTTTCATCAGTAGGTCTCAAGCAGTTCTCAAAGAGTCACAAAGTTTAAGGCCAGAAGGGACCACCAGGCCATCCAATCTGACCTTCTGTAGATCACAGACCACCAGCACCACCCAGAAGCTGCACACTAAACCCAACAACAAAAATTAGACCAAAATGTTATAGCCCACAGGAGACTATACTATGTTCCACAGGCAAAGAATAGGAGGGACAGAAGTTTTCCAGTGCCTGAGGCCCCCACAAAGACAGGGCAATGATTAAGTGAGATGTACCCTATATTGTTATCCCCATTATACAGACAGGGAAACTGAGGCACCAGGCAGGGATGTGACTTGCTCAAAGTCAAGCAACAGGCTAATAGCATAGCTAGGAATAGAACCCAGGGCTCCTGAGTCCCACTCCCACCACTGGGACTCATTGCTGAATTTAGCAAAACCCACTGTTCAATGATGGGATGGGAGGAATCACAATCAGACCCCACAGCAGCCCCGACCTACATCATGGAGAGGCCAGCTCAGCATGTGTGGGTAAAAGCACATTCGTCATGTAACCCGCTGGCCAGTCTGTGTGTTGTGTGGCCCACAGAGAGTGTTAGGTGCAGCTTTGGACTTGAGCCATAGAGGTTTGCAGCTCTGAACTTGTGAGGAATCCAGTTCAACCCTCTTGTCATGCCCGAGATGGGGGTCCATCATGCTAGCTCTTTGTTATGGATCCAGGAAGGGGAGCTTATATCAGGCATTCAGTCACCAAAGGGAAATCTGTTCCTGTGAAGCAGGATGTGTGGGGCGCTCATAACATTATCGGAACTTCCCCCCTGGGAATTACTCTTTTCTGGGCTGAGGTGATAACAGACCAGGGAAGTTTGACCTTCCTCACCATGGCTCCTGAGGCGCAGCTCCCTGAAGAAACCCTGCCCCTGTTTATACCATGTGTCCAAACAAAGGAAAGCAGTGCCGTCTCACTCTCTCAGATCCTCCATATCTGAGCCTCTCACTGCTTTGCTGCTCAGCAGAGAGGCAGGTGAGCTTTATGCTCGCTCTATGACAGTAGCAGCTGGGGTCCCAAACAAGACCAGGACCTCATTATGATAGGCAATGTACTTACACCTAGCACAAGCCAGCCCCTACATTGAAGAACAGTTTTAAAAGACAAGGTGGGGAAGGGGGGGAGGGGAAACTGAGGCACAGGGAGTAACAGTGACTAGCCCATGATCACGCAGCAGGTCAGTGGCAGAGATTAAAAGAGAACCTAAATTTTCTAATTAAAAGTCCAGTAATCGACAGCAAAAGAGACACTTCATGACCTGCATCATATGGATTCCATGGTCCAGATGGACACTGGAATCCAGACTCTCAGGAGGAGGTGTTTTTTCAGTAGCTTTGGATGAGTAGCAAGGCACAGCTTTACCACAGAGCCTTCCCCCAGGAATGACACCAGAGAGAGCGAGAGAGAGAGAGCCATGCTCAGAAGCGTGGGATCTTCAAATGCATCTAGGGGAATTAACCGAACCACTCTCACTGAATGTCAATAACTGAACATAGGAACATAAGAGCAGCAATACTGGGTCAGACTAAAGGTCCATCTAGCCCAGTATCTTCTGATAGTGGGCTAGATGGACCTTTAGTCTAACCCAGTATTGCTGCTCTTATGTTCCTATGTTCAGTCAATTCCAGGTGCTTCAGAGGGAATAAATGCAACAGGTAATCATCAAGTCATCCACCCCTGTTGCCCACTCCCAGCTTCTGGCAAAAAGAGACAAGGGACACCATCCCTTCCCATCCTGGCTAATAGCTATTGATGGACTTATCTTCCATGAACTTTTCTAGTTCTTTTTTGAACCCTGTTATAGTCTTGGCCTTCACAACATCCTCTGGCAAGGCGTTCCACAGGTTGACTGTGTGTTGTATGAAGGAATACTTCCTTTTGTTTGTTTTAAACTTCATGCCCTATTAATTTCATTTGGTGACTCCTGGTTCTTGTGTTATGAGAAAGAGTAAATAACACTTCCTTATTTACTTTCTCCATACCAGTCATGATTTTATAGATCTGTATCATATCAAACTTTAGTCGTCTCTTTTCCAAGCTGAAAAGTCCCAGTCCTATTATTCTCTCCTTATGTGGAAGCTGTTCCAGTCCCCTAATAATTTTTGTTGCCCTTTTCTGAAACTTTTCCAATTCCAATATATTTTTTTGAGATGGGGCGACCACATCTGCCTGCAGTATTCAAGATGTGGGCATACCCTGGATTTGTATGGAGACAATATGATATTTTCTGTCTTATTATATATCCCTTTCCTTATGATTCCCAACATTCTGTTCACTTTTTTGACTGCCACTGCACATTGAGTGGATGTTTTCAGAGAACTATCCACGATGACTCCAAGATCTATCTCTTGAGTGCTAACAGCTAATTTAGACCCCATCAGTTTATATGTATAGTTGGGATTCTGTTTTCCAATATGCATTACTTTGCATTTATCAACATTGAACTGCCCTAGATATTTTAGAAAATCCCATCCTCAAGAAACAGGTCACATTAACCTGCTTTGGGGAAGTGAGGGCAGAAAATATTTTTTTTTTATTTGACATCTATTCCTTTGAATTTTGTCCGGTACGTAAACAGCATGGCGATGAAGACCTTTTTAAACACCATAGATGGTCGCTTGGTTGGATGAATATGTATGGCAGTACATAAATAGATGGCTACATGGAAGTGTATGTATCACAATAGATAGATAGACAAGGGGGGTGAGGTAATATCTTTTATTGGACCAACCTCTCTTTGAGGATGAAGCCAGCTATACAGTGATCTATCAGTCCCCATTCTCAGAGATAACCTGCACAACACTTTCAAAAGATGAGCCTGGGAGCATAAATTCATAACTCTGCTAGACATTAAAAATCCTGAGGCACTGAATTTATGGCTTATTACAACTATCTGTAAGCCACTAACAATCCCCCCATCCCCATCTGTCTTCCTTTTCCCTTTCTGACCCTGCCTCAGGCAATGGCTGGTGGGGTGTTAATTGGCCACTTCACTTTGAAAGGTCCCTTGAAATATTTGTTAACTATTTATGCTAAACAAAGGTTTCCAACTTGTATTTAGCTGGGACACTCTGAGTACCTTTCCCAAACCCAAAGAGGATCTCTGTGTCAGCTCGAAAGCTTGTCTCTCTCACCAACAGAAATTGGTTCAATAAAAGATATCACCTCACTCACCTTGTCTCTCTAATATCCTGGGACCACCTGGCCATAGCAACACTGCATACAATAGATAGATAGATAGATAGATAGATAGATAGATAGATAGATCTGCAAAGTGGAGATGATCTGACACAGAGATACAGGGAGTTTCAGGGCTCATGTTACCCAGGGAGGAAATCTGCTCAAAGAAATGCTAGCAAAGCTGCTGAAATGTCCAGAGCTGCAAAGAGGGATAGGATGTTCATTTTTCATTAATTTATAAAAGAAATGGGCATCAGAATATCTAAAGCCCGATGAGAACCTCAGCCTCCGATTCATATGTCTCCTTTTTTCTCTTTGTTTTCCCCCCTGCAGCGATGGAGAACAGGACGGAGTTGAGCGAATTCATCCTCATGGGCCTGACCAATCTCCAGGGGTTGGAGCACTTTCTCTTCGCACTCTTCCTGCTTCTCTATGTGGCCAGCATGCTGGGTAATGGGGCCATAGTAGCCATGGCACTGATGGAGCCCCGGCTTCACACCCCCATGTACTTTTTCCTAGGGAATCTCTCCTGCTTGGACATCTGCTATTCCACAGTCACCATGCCCAAGATGCTGTCTGGTTTCCTCTCGGGATGCCAGACCATCACTTTCGCTGGCTGCCTGGCCCAGCTCCACTTCTTCCACTTCCTGGGTAGCAGCGAGGCCGTGCTGCTGGCTATCATGGCCTATGACCGCTATGTGGCCATCTGCAACCCACTGTGCTACAGGCTGGTCATGAGACAACGGGCCTGCCTGCTCCTGGCAACAGCCAGCTGGATCACTGGCTTCCTGCACGCCCTGATGCACACGGTCATGACCTCCCAGCTGCAATTCTGTGGCCCCAGCCGTGTCCCCCACTTCTTCTGTGACATTAAGCCCCTGCTGCGCCTGGCCTGCGGCAGCACCCACCTCAACCTGACCCTGCTCAACATCGTCACTGGGGGCATTGTAGTCATCCCCTTTATCCTCACGCTCCTCTCCTACCTCTACATCATCTCCTTCCTGCTCCTGAAGGTCCAGTCGTGGGAAAGCAGGAGAAAGGCCTTTTCCACATGCGCCTCCCACCTTACGGTGGTGTCTCTATTCTACGGGGGGGCCATCTTGACCTACGTGCCCCCCTCCTCCGGGGAATCCCCTGAATGGGACATGATGATTGTTCTCCTCTACAGTGTGGTCACTCCTGTCCTGAACCCCGTGATCTACACCCTGAGGAACAAGGAGGTGCAGTCTGCCCTGAGGAAAAACCTGCACAGAAAACTCTTCCCAGACAGATTATGAATAAAGGGAATGTTTTGACTCTGCCTCTGCTCTTCATGAGGACTGTGCGGGCTGGGAATATGGTGCAGGCATCACTGGGCGGTGAGTAATATAAGGAAGGGACTGTAGGTCCGTGGGCACTGGGGTGCACAGCGAAGGGACCATTTCATCTTTATACATGAGACACTAGGGATTGTAATGCAGGAACCATTGTGCACCGGCAATGTGAATATTGTGCATTGGTCAATACAATCCAGGGGCCATTGTCCATTGGATGCAGGGAATAGAGCATAGGGACTATTGGAGGAAAATAGAGTGTAGGGACAAAGCAATGGTCTGTCAAAGACCTGGATGACTCTCTGTTTCTTCCTCCAGCCTGAAGAACAGATTAGATTAAATTTCTCCAGCTCTCTCTAGGACCCTTGTCCACCTCTTCCCTTGTCCTCTCTCCACTCTCGTCTGATGCCCTGCACTGAGTACTTGAGGAAGGAAACATAGAAGCTTTCTGTGCTCATGCTATGCTCTTAGGGACTACCACATCCACCAGGTATTCCAGCACAGGACTTGCAGTAAGTTTTCACTGGTGCTGACTGGAATAGAAGAATTTCATTTGGGAAAAAAATCAAAATTTTGACATTTGCTTTCATTCCTTATCAGAGCAAAACTTAGACTTTTAAATGTTTTCTCACCAGAGAGAGAGAGAGATCCCAGACAAAATAATGGAAAAACTAAAATTGGATTCAACTGATAAAGAATTGAATGATGGATATAATTAATGCCCATCATGTGGCTTTATGCAAAATAGATCTTGTCAAAGAAACTTGATTTAATTCTTTGAAGAGATTAGAAGTTTGGTTGGTAAATGTACTGCATAGATATAACAGACTTTGGTAATGCATTTAACTTAGTATGACACAACATTGTGATTTAAAATGAGCACTATATAATATAAATAAAGCACACATTATTTTTTTTTAAAAATTGGCTTGCTGATAGATCTCAAAAATTAGTTGCTGGTGTGAATTATCATGGAATGGAGTGTTTCAAGTGGGGTTCTGCATTGATCAGTACTAGCCCCAATGCTATTCAACATTTGTACCAATGAGCTGGAATTCAATATGAAATCTCTGCTGATCCATGATCTGTGGATGAGACAAAGGTTGGTGAAGTGGTGTGAGCCGGACCCATTCAAACAAAATATATTTTAACACAGCCAAATGCAAAGTTATAAATGTAGGAACAAGGAACACAGGCCAGACCTACAGAATGGGAGACTGAATCCTGCAAAGCAGCATTCTACCTACAAGCAAAATGCTGAAAAGGATCTAGGAGTCATAGTGTGCAAGCAACTCAGCGTAAGCTCCAAGTGTCATGCTGTGGCAAAAAAGGCTAATGTGATCCTTGGAAGTATAAACAGGAGAGTAGTAAGTAGGAGCAGAGAGCTGATTTTACCTCTGTATACCACATTGGTCAGACTGATTCTGGAATACGGCATAGAGTTCTCTTGCCCAAAATTTTAAAAGGATGTTGAAAAATTAGGGAGGGTGCACAAAAGTGACTGGAGGGCTAGAGAATATGCCTGTAAAAGCTCATTTGGTTTAGCTTATCCAAAAGAACGTTGAGAGGTGATTTGAGTACTGTTTATAAGTACCTTCATGGGGAAAAAATATAGGGTAGTAAAAGATGAGAAAGGCAAAACAAGAACCAATGGCTGGAAGGTGAAGCCAGACAAATTCAGATTATAAATAAGGCACAGATTTTAACAGTGAGGGTGATTAATCATTAGAACAAACTACCAAGGGAAGTGGTGGATTCTTCATCTCCTGATGGCTTCAGATCATTGCTGGATGCGTTGCTGGAAGATATGCTTTCGACAAAAGCACGAGTTATTTTTAATCAATTAAAAGTTATTAGGCTAAGTAATACGCTTTGCCCCATTAGCCAGGGTCAGACCCATATTGCTTGTGCATATGGCACAACTGTTATAAACTAGCTGACCAGACCTGGTTTGAAATGGGAGTTTTTCTTCTCCTAGGTACACTGCTGGCCACAGATGATGAGCCCATCTACCCGATAGGGGCACAAAGGCAAAATGACTTGCCCACGGTCATGCAGGAACAGGAGTAGAATCCAGCTGTTCTGAGTTACAGTCTTGTTTCCTCTCCACTCTACTGTACCACAGCCCCCCCCTCCTCCCCGAAATGTATTTATTTTACATTCTTTTCTAATTTCAGTGGCTATTAACTGGTGCCCATGTATCTTGGTCCATTACTTCAGTTGCTGCAAGCTAATGTAGCTCCAGGCTGGGATTTTCAAAGAAGCTTAAAGAATCCAATGAAATATTTGCACCTAATTCCCTCTTTTGAAAATTCCATCTCTATAGACTTGTGAAAGATCAAACAGTCAGTTTGTACTAGAGCCACAAGGTGAAAGGAGAAATCTTTGTCCTGTGCTTTATCCCCCAAAACAGTCTTCTTCCTAGACAGATACGTAAGTGGTCTTATCTTTTTAAAATGCAACACGTTAGAATAAATGGCAGTTAAGTGTCTGGACGTATTTGAAAATCCACCTAGACACACACCCGCATCTTTAGAGCCTTTAATAATTTGGTACTTAGGAATCTAATCACTTTCAAAATCATTGCGACTTAGGAATTGAAATATCCTGGCACTTTAGAAATGCAAAATTAAGCATATTACAGTTATTGAGAGCTAGCCACTGAGGCATATTTGAAAACACAGTTAGACACCTAAATGCATCTTTAGAAATTTTAAAATTCTGGCTTGTGGGAATCTAACTAACTTTGTAAGTCATTAGGAATTATGAACTTAAGGGTACGTCTACACAGCGATAAAGCCGGGTCTCAGAGCCAGGACTCCAGCCTGAGTCCTAATGTCCAAACTGCAATTTTATACCCCTACAGCCCAAGTTCCACAAACATGAGTCAGCTGACCCGGGCCAGCCACTGGCCTTTTATTGCTGCACGGACATACCCTAACTCACTTAGATGCTTTTGAAAGATCGTGGCTCTTTCCAAATCCAGAATGAAATAGCAATATCTCATCCTATCTTTATTATTTTTTCACCTAAAATTGAAATGATCTTTAGGATAAAGAGATGTTTCACCAGAAATCATCCATGTCAATTAATTATTTTGTTTCAACATTCAGGAATCAATGTAGGAACATACACACCACTAATCACTGCATAACACAAATAACAAACAAAAATTATAAAGACCTGTTCAATCATACCAAATATAAAATTGTATAGGAAGCCCTGACTCCAAGGTGAGAAACAAAATATTTTGACAACCAGAAACCACCCAAAGGCATCCCAGACCAATGTGATGTAAAAAGTAGCATTTTCCCTGCTTAGAGAAGAGAAGGAGAGAAAACATGTAGCTAAAATCTTGAATTCCACTGTGTGAATGCAGAGCACATGAGACTTATGATTCCAGTTGAGGCAATAGTAAGTGTCAACTGTAATCAACTAGGAATGCAGCCATCCCAAAATGTAGCATGTCTTCATATTCCCCAAAGAAACTCCCATTAGCATGAGTTAGGGACAACCTAAATGCTAACTGCCTTGCTAGTTGTGACGGAGGTCCCAGGGGAGCCAACTGAGGTCACTCAATTAGGATGAAGTGCAAAGAATGGGGTAGACAATCCCCAAAGCTGGCAGATATTCCAGTACATACATTTACCAAGCTAGCACAAAATAGCTTCTATAATACCTCACTGGTTACCCAGAAGCCAACATCACAGTTCCCTTAAAGTGACCCAGCCTCAGGCCTCCACCCAGACACCCAGGTCAAATATGATGAGGATTACTGAAAATCTAATTCATCATATAAAAAAGTTCTACCAATCCCAAGGGATCAGACACATTACCTCCAAGGTTAATGAATATTCCAGATCTTACCCAAATACACGCTTACAGCCAATTCTTATTAACTAAACTAAAATTAATTAAAAAAGAAAAGTTACATAGAGAGCATTGGCAAAAAGATAAATATACATACAGATATGAGTATAATTCTTGAGATTCATATTCCTTGGGGCCACAGAAATGTAATTGTGACATTAAGTATATTACTATGGCAGTTGTCAGAAATGAACTCATCCAGGACACAGCTGCTAGCTGCAGGCAGATTCTGCCATTCATAAGAGCAGTGTAGTGTAGTGGTTTGCATATTGCTAAATACCGGTCATAGGACATCATGGATAAGAGAGAACATTCAACTGCCACCAGGAAACCAAAGAAATAAAATTGAGTGATGCAGTCACTAACAGAAATGATTCTGTCCCCAGTCAGGAGACCGGCCAGCAGTCTGGGCAGGACTGTGGAGGTGTAGCAGATCTCCAAGCAGGACAGGTTCCCCAGGAAGAAGTACATGGGGCTGTGAAGGTGCTGATCAGCCACAACTAGTATGTTGAATGAGAATGTTCCCGGCCACAGTGACAATGTAGATCACTAGAAACCGCAGGAAGAGAAGAATCTGCATTTCACGGAGATTCCCAAATCCAAGGAGGATGAACTCTGTGATATATGTTTCATTTTCGCCTTCTCCTTTCTCCAAGAGCTGTCTACAGGTTCCATATTCCTCCATTTTCCATGAGATTTATCTAGTGGTAAATAAAATAATGAGCATTGAAAGGGATTTATGTACAATTGAACTGGGTAAATTTCCAGCCATTTAATTCCGGAAAAGTTCAAAGTACAAACGGAGATCATATATATAAACTTTCACAGAGCCAAGACACTGCTTTAATCTCAGATTTTACACAAGGCTTTGGAATAGAGATTCCCTACTTGGCACGTCCAAAGTGCACTACTCTGTTAATTTATCACTTTTCTGTTCCCAAGTTCTTTCATTCATAGATGCATAGTGTGACATTCCTCTGGTGTTATCTGGACCAGTGATCAGCTAGGTCAGTCCAGTCTTTGACTCTGGGAGCCAGCCTTGCCCTGCTCTTCTGGGAGAACCCCCACTCCCTGTTCACGCAGAGTCTCAAGCATGTAAGCTGCTCACAGCTTTGTAAGTGAGCACTTTTAGCCAGCCATTGCTTGGATTGTGTACCCAAATCACACTCGCCACACAACCCTAGGAACCTCCATCTTGCAGTGCATAGATTTAAAGGCCACATAGAACAGAATATTGCAAGCCATTGAAATTTCCTTGAAGTAACTCTTGTTTGAACTAGAGCACATATTTTGGGAAAAAATAGCCAGAAGGCAGTACTATGATCATCTGTCTGACTCCCTGTATTCAATGAACCAAAACACTTCCCAAGTTAACCTTGAACAGAGCCGAATAACTTGTGTTTCTGCAAAACACATGTGACAAAGTGGGAAATATCTGCATTATATTGTATCAGTTTTGTGCATAGACATGTGTGATAGTGTACAATGAAATGCTTGCTACGAAGGTGAGATCAAAGGGCTTGTTAGGAGAACCAGATGGAAATGAAAATCAATTACCTCAGTAAGAAGCATCCCAGCAAACACTCACACACAAGAGCCAGGTTACTAGTCAGCAAAGTCACAGTTGCTTTTGCCAAGGCTGGAAGGAGAGAGATCAAAAGACACTGGTCAAATAAAGCACTCACCATGAGACACCGAGAGAGGGTCTGTGTGGATGCAATTATCCCTCAGACGCAGAAGTGGGATCTGGAAGAGCCCAAACTATGGCTAGAGTATTTAAAGTTAGGTGAGACAAGAAGCATCTGCGACTTTTTCTTCTTTTAACCTATTTTCCTCAATGCTGTGTTTCCTTGGGCAAATAAATCCCACTCTGTTTTGAAGAAGCTGGTCCTGTTTCACTGCAAACTCACTCTGTCATAAGCTCTGGGAGAGAAATCTATAGCAGGGCCAAACTCCACTTAGACCGGCTGAGGTAACATTGCTGGCACCAAAGGGGTGGTAACCCTGAGAGTCACAGGATCCCAGCCAATGGAAGGGGAAGCACAGGCCCTGTCACTTGAAAGGGGTGCACTCAGGGGACTGGAGAAGGGTCCAAGAAGGCACAGCCTGCCCAGAGACCAGGAGAGCAAGCCCTGCAAAATGGCAGCCAATTTTGATTTTGAAGATATCAAGAGATGGAGAATCCATCACTTCCCTTGGCCCTTTTTTCCAATGATTAATCACCCTCACTGTTCATAATGTCTGCCTTATTTCTAAATTGAAAATTTTCTGGCTTCAGCTTGGAAACTGGTGGGTTTTGTTCTGCCTTTGTCTGCTAGATTAACTAACCCTTTAGTATGTGGTATTTTCTTCCCATGAAGGTACTTACCCCCTGTAATCAAATTGTTTCTCAGTCTTCTTTCTGAGAAGCTAAGCATTTTGAGCTCCTTAACCCTCACTGTAAGGCATTTTCTCCAGCCCTTCACACATTGTTGTGGCTCTTTTCTGCAGCCTCTCTAATTTCTCCAATGTCCTTTTTAAAATGTGGACATACACTAGAACTGGACGTAGTTACGTCTCACCAATGCCTAAGAGAGAGATAAAATTATCTCTCTCCTCCTCCTCCTCATCACTCCGCTGTTGATGCATCATAGGATCACACTAGCGCTTTCTGACACAGGATCACACTGGGAGCTCATGTAAAGTTTCTCCTCCACTACGACCCCTAAACTAGCTCTGATCGTCATTGGGGACACACACAGAAGCTTTCCCAGAGACGGACACACATGATGGTATCATGCTAGTGATGGAGACAAGGCAGTGACACTGACTAACAGCAAAGAGAAGATGACTCTGCCCTGTGCACAAAGGGAAAACCCCAAGAGGATGTGCACAGAACCTTCTCATGCTTATCCCCTCGGCGAATCACCTACAAACCCAGGGACACATTCCACCCGCAGCTGTAACTTGTAACCCAGCTGATTTGTGTGAGTCTGCTGGCAGGGAACTGCAGACTGGTTCTGTGCTGCAATATTTACAGTCACTCTTTGTAGTGTCTCAGTCAGAGGTGAAAGTAAGCCTGTACAGTCCGGTACGGCATACCGGCAAGAGCCAGTACGCCATGCCGGACCGCACCGGCTTCTGCGGGCAGGATTTAAAGGGCTCTGGGCTCCCAGCAGCAGCAGGGAGCCCAGAGCCCTTTAAATCCCGCCTGCAGCTGGGCAGCCGGGCTGGGGCCAGGATTTAAAGAGCTCAGAGCTCCCGCCACTGCGGGGAGCCCAGAGCCTTTTAAATCCCGCCCATGGCTCGGCAGCCAGGCTGGGGCTGGGATTTAAAGGGCCGGGAGCTCCTGCCACAGCGGGGAGCCCAGAGCCTTTTAAATCCCGCCCATGGCTCGGCGGCCGGGCTGGGGCCGGGATTTAAAGGGCTCAGAGCTCCCCGCCGCAGCAGGGAGCCCAGAGCCCTTTAAATCCCACCGGTGGCTCTGCAGCCAGGCTGGGGCCGGGATTTAAAGGGCTCAGAGCTCCGTGGCGGCCGAGCCCAGGGCCTTTAATTTGCCCCTGAGCCCCAGGGGCTCCCAGCCATCTCTGAAGCTGGGAGCCCCCGGTTGATTTAAAGGTCCTGGGGCTCCAAGCCGCAGCCGGTGCCCCAGGTCCTTTAAATCTTGAGAAGCGCCGCCTCTTCCGGATGAGGCCCCGCCCCCTCAGGACTCCGGCAGTACCGGTAAGTCCTGAAAGTTACTTTCACCCCTGGTTTCAGTTCAGCAATAGTAGGAGCAGTGCTGAGACATATAGTAGGAGCAGTGCTGAGACATATCAAGGGGATAATGGGCAGTTCAGCCTGCTCTGCTTCTCAATATACCAGGATTTTCTCCCTAACGTCCCCAGGATTTGATGCAGGAATGATCAGATTTACCTTTGATGCTCAGCATGAAGTGGCAATCTCTCCATTGATGGTGACTTGGTGTGGGGATCGGGATCCAGATTCCACCATCGCTCTGCTCACCTCAGTGTCTCAGACAATCCCATTCACTCTGCAAGGACACCGACATTTTACTGTTGGGCTGTGCTGCTCTTGTGTACGATGCACAGAAACTTAGTGCTGCCTCTTCTGGATTCTTACAGGGCTTACAGGGGACAGCAGCCTCATCCTGTCCTTGACAGCTGTTGGGATCTCCCTTGTGGCTGAGGATAATGATCATTACTCAATTGTCCTCACAGCGGTATTAAATCCTATTTTGCTTGTTAAAACAGCAGAAACATCATAGCCATAGCAATTCCTGTTCAAACCTCCAGGGAATCTCTCTTTTCATCATGCCCTGTCAGTGGCAGATTTAGAGGTAGTGGGGCCCTGTGCTCAGCTTCATTTTTGGTGCCCCTCCTTGGGACCCAGCCAAGAAAAAGAACATTCTCTCTTCTCTCCCTCCAACCCCCATTTTTCATTCTTTTTTTCTTCATCCTCCACCTATAAGTAATAGGAAGTAAATGAAAATAAAGTGAGGTACCTTGATTGTTTTGTAGTCTAACTTATTTTTCCACAGACCACTCGAAAATCACTGAGGGTCTCGGCGGACCACTTAATGATCTTTCCAAATATTGTGTGTACCATTAGCTAATTATTGTGAAGCGCTTTGGATAAGAGCGCTTTAAACAAAAAAAATTGTAAAAAAATATTGGGGTGCGGGGTCTGGCCAGGACTTAGAGTGCGGGAGAGGGCTCAGGGCTGGGGGTGTAGGGTCTGGGAGGAAGCTAGGGTGCAGGAGTAGACTGGGGGTTGGGGTGCAGGGTCTGGCCAGGAGTTAGGGTGCGGGAGGGGGCTCAGGGCTGGTATAGGGGGTTGAGATGTGGAGAACTTACCTGGGGCAGCTCCCATTTGTTGCGACAGGTGCAGGTGGGGATGTAGGGGGAGGGTGCAGGAGCCCCCCTTTCGTGCTCAGGGTGGGGATGGGGGGTTCAGGAGTCAGAGCATGGGGTGTGTGGGTGCTCCCAGCCCCCTGCCCTGAGTGGCTTACAACAGGGGGCTGGGGGGAGGGATGTGTAGGCGGACTGCAGGGGGCCCGCCTTTGCTCCACCTTGACCCGATTCCACCCCCTTCCCCAAGGCCCAGCCCCTGCAACCACCTCTTCCCCACCTCCTCCCCCAAGCGCGCTGCAGCCCCGCTCCTCCCCCCCTCTCCCAGAGTGCCCTCAGCACCAGCAAACAGCCATTCGGTGGGTGGGGGGCAGTGCTGGGAGGGACGGGGAAGAGCAGGAACATGGCATGCTCAGGGGAGGGGCGGGGAAGAGGTGGGGGAGGGGGAAGCTTGACGGCCGGTAGGGGCAGAGCCTGCAGCAGGAGCCCCAGGAGCCGGCAGGACCAAGCTTCTGCCCCTGCAACTGCCCGGCCCTGGGGCCCCCTGTCCTTGGGGAGGGGGGGACGTGCCAGGGCACCCTGTGTTTTACTGTAAATCCACCTCTGTGCCCTGTATGTGTGTCAGTCAGGAGTCCAAGGCTTAGGCAGATTTATATATACACCTAGATACTTATCCGCATCTTTAAAACATTTAAAAAGTTCACACTTAGGATTCCAACTAAGCTGCAAAGTCACTGGTGCTCAGGTTCCTAAGTCATGTACGTGTTTTGAAAGTTTGAGGTAGAATTAAATAGCAGTTTCTCCACACATATTTATTATTTTTTCACCTGACACTGAAATGATCTTTAGGATAACGAGCTGTTTCACCAGAAATCATTTGTGTCGATTCATTATTTTATTCAACATGCAGGAATCCATTTAGGATCTTATGAACCTTCTGATCATTGCAAGATAACACATGTAACAAACAAATTTATGAAGACTGATAAAATCTATCCCAACTATAAAATTGCATAGGATGTCCTGGTACCAAAGTGAGTGACAAAATATTTAAAAAACCCAATACCACCCATCGGGATCCAAGGGCAGTGCTCTGTAAAATACAGTTTTCTCAACTCACTCAGAGCAAAGAAACACATGAAATTCGTAACTAAAACCTTGAATTTCAGTCACTGGAATTCAGAGCACAGGAGAGCTATGATTCCAGCTGGGGCAGGAGTAAGTATCAGCTCTAATCAACTAGGAACTCAGCCATCCCAAACTTAGCATGTACCCATGTTACCCAAGAAAACTCACATTGCCATGAGCTATGGGCCACCTAGATGTTAACTGCTTTACTAGTTTTCCCAGATTGATTAATTCTCATATCAGGCACTCCTTCTGGTTTTCTGTGAGCATCATACATTTACTTATGACTTTTCTCAGAGTCTCCTTAACGTCTCTGTTCCTCAGGCTGTAGATGAGGGTGGCCAGGGGAGTCAGGACTGTGTAGAAGAGAGAGAAGACTTTGTTGAGGTCTCTATGTGTGTCAGTTTCTGGTAAAATATAGACAATAGTTATGGTCCCATAGTACATTGTCACCATGATGAGGTGAGAGGAGCAGGTGGAAAATTCCTTTCTCCTCCCGGTGGTGGACGGGATTCTCAGGATGATGGAGATGATAAAAACGTAGGATGTCAGGGTTAATAGAAATGGGGTAAGGTGAATATGGAACAGAGTATAAAGGTCACCAATATGATCAGGCTGGTGTCACTGCAGGAGAGTTTAATCACTGTGGTGAAATCACAAAGGAAATGGTTAATTTCATTGTGGCCACAGAAATGTAACTGTGGCATTAAACATGAAACTATAATATCTGGCATAAATCCACTCATTCAGGACACAGCTGCTAATTGCAGGCAAGTTCTGCCATTCATAAGAGCAGTGTAGTTTAGTGGTTTGCATATGGCTAAATACCAGTCATAGGACATTACTGCTAGGAGGTTACATTCTGAAGCTGCAAGACAACCAAAGAAATAATATTGTACAATGCACCCTAGAACAGAAATGATTCTGTCCCCAGTCAGGAGACTGGCCAGCATCCTGGGCAGGATGGTGGAGCTGTAGCTGGTCTCCAAGCAGGAAGAAGTACATGGGGGTGTGAAGGTGCTGATCAGCCACAACTAGCACAGCAATGAGGATGTTCCCGGCCATGGTTACAATGTAGATCACTAGAAATAGTATGAAGAGAAGAATTTGCAGCTCCAAGAGATTGCCGAATCACAGAAGGATGAATTCTGTGATAAATGTTTGATTTTCTCCTTGTCCTGGAGCCATGAGCTGGACATAGATTCCCTCTTTCTCCATTCTCAATAAAATTTTCTAACAAGAGACAAAAAATAATGAGCATTGAAAGAGTTTGCTGTGCAACTGTACTTGGTAGATTTCCATTTATTTGATTCTAGAAAAGTTCAAAGTGCAAACAGAGAGTATAATTTACATGATCTCACAGAGCCAAGTAACTGCTTTGGTCTGAGATTCCCTATTCCCTATTTTCCTGCCTAAATGGGCAGGAATACTGTTAATTTATGAGTCTTCTGCCTCCAACTTTTTTCATTCATGGATCCCTACTTTTTAAGGCTAGACAGGACTATATATTTAGGGTCGGTAGATATTTTTTAATAAACAATTTCCATGGATAATATCAAGGTTTATTTTTTCCTATTTGAATTACATAATCTATTTTAGATAAAATAGCCTGAAAGGATCATTGTGATTATGTAGCTTGTTCTCCTGTATATCCTTGCACTTCTCCAATTACTGCTGCATTCAGCCCAATATCTTGTGGTTGAGAAAAGTATTGACTAAATGGTGTAGCTATTGATTGACTATACTTGTGGTTCATTATTAAAAATGTTCAAGAGATAAAATGACCAAAGACAAAACAGTACAATATGAAAAGGAGACATACATACCCTCTTTTTGAGAAGCAATTCTTACATTGCAGCATGTTCTCCTTACATAGAAGCTGTGCTTCAGAGATACATATTTCAGAAAGTTGTATTTATAGAATGATTTTACAAGTTAAAAAGCTCATTATACATCATTAAAATCCAACACACCAGTTTGTAACAGTTCCTGAACTTGTACACTTGTTTTGTACTTTTCTTGTCTCTATTTTAGAGACTTCATTCCAAACCAATTGGCCATAGAGATACATCCCAGACTGTATTAGGACACACAATTTACATATCTTGTCTTTGAGAGACTTCTGATTTTCTAGTGCCAAAGCTGACTTCAGTTTTGCACAGTATTGTAGGATACTTGACATGGGTGAAGAAAAATGTGTGGAGAAAAAAAATACAATTAACAGGCATAACTGACAGATATTCATATATACAATATTCATCCAGTGGGCTTAATACATATGAACATTGTGTAAATAATACATTTAAAATATATGTTGGCTAACAAAAGCATATATGTCAAACTGGGGAATATCTGCATTACTGTATATTAATATTGTGCATAGCTCTCCGTTAGTTTACGATGGATTGCTTGCTATGGTGTGAGATCAAAAGCAGTTGTTGGAGGTGTGACAGGTTGGATCACAGAAACCCCCTGGGGAGCTGCCACCTGATGTGCCAAGACTACTTCTACTCCTGCTTTCCCTCTGCCAGGCTGGGAATCCAGCACCCTGTCTTGCTGAGCTAGACACACCCGTCTGCTCCAACACAGACTCAGGGTCCGAATCAAGTGCCCAAAAGCTGCAAACTTAACTGAAAACAGCTTACAGAAGTGTGCTTATGCAGGGTAAACTCATAAATTGTTCGCCCTCTGTAACACTGATAGAGAGAGATGCACAGTTGTTTGCTCCCCCAGGTATTAATACATAATCTGAGTTAATCAATAAGTAAAAAGTGATTTTATTAAATACAGAAAGTAGGATTTAAGTGGTTCCAAGTAGTAACAGACAGAACAAAGTAAGTCACCATCAAAATAAAATAAAAACGTGCAAATCTATGTCTAATCAAACTGAATACAGATAATCTCACCCTTAGAGATGTTTCAGTAAGTTTTCCCCTCAGACTGGACACCTTCCAGGCCTGGGCACAATTCTTACCCCTGGTACAGCTTTTGTTCCAGCTCAGGTGGTAGCTAGGGGATTCTTCATGATGGCTCCTCTTTTCTTCTGTTCCTCCCCTTATATATCTTTTGCATAAGGCGGGAATCCTTTGTCCTTCTGGGTTCCCACCCCTCCTCACTGGAAAAGCACCAGGTTAAAGATGGATTCCAGTTCAGGTGATATGATCACTTGTCACTGTAAGACCCCATTACCCACTTGTCAGCACACAGGTATATAGGGAGACTTACAAGTAAAACAGAGTCATCTGCAGACAATTGTCCTGGTTAATGGGAGTCATCAAGATTCCAAACCACCATTAATGGCCCACAGTTTGCATAATTACAATAGGCCCTCAGAGTTGTATTTTATATTTCTAGTTTCAGATACAAGAGTAGTACATTTATACAAATACGATGATTACACTCAGTAGATTATAAGCTTTGTAATGATACCTTACAGGAGACCTTTTCCATGAAGCATATTCCAGTTACATTATATTCACTAATTAGCATATTTTTATAAAATCATATAGACTGTAACGTCACAGGAGGAACCAAGATAGGAAAGGCAAAACCACTACCTAGATAAGCACCATCCCAGCAAACAATCACACACAAGAGCCAGGTTACTTGCAGCCAACATTACACAGTTGTTTTACCAAGGCTGGGAAGTGAGAAATCAAAGACACTGGCTGGTAAGGATTCACTATGAGACATAGAGAGAGGGTCTGTGGGGATGCAAGTATCCCTGAGACTCAGAAGTGGGATCTGGAAGAACTTGAGCTATGACAGAGGAGTTAAGCTTAGGTAAGATAAGAAGTTCTTTGTTCTTTTAAACCATTTTCCTAATTGCTGTGTCCCCTTGGGCAAATAAATACCACTTTGTATTGAAGATTTTCCTGTGTCACTGCAAACTCATTCTGCCAGAGGCTCAGGGAGAAAAATCTATAGCAGGCTAAACTCTGGGTGGATCTGCCAGAGTAACATGGTTGGCACTAAAGAGGCTGATACCTAGAGAATTGGGAAGTGCTTGGATTGCAGGATCCAGCCTATGTTAAGGGGAAGCTTGGGCCAGTCTCTTGAAAGGGGTACTCTCAGGGGACAGGAGAAGATTTCCAGAAAGGACAGCCTACTCAGGACCATGAAAGCAAATCCTTCACACAGCCAGTCAGTCTTGATTTTGAAGACATCAAGAGGTGGAGAATCCACCACTTCCTTTGGTACTTTGTTCTAATATCTCCCTCACTGTCAAATTGTTTTGCTTTATTTCTAAATTGAGTTTGTCTAGCTTCAGCTTCGAGACATTGGTTCTTATTATGCCTTTCACAGATAGATTAAATAGCTCTCAATTACTTGGTATTTTCTTCCATATCAGTACCTATACATTGTAATCAAGTCAACTTTCAATCTTTTTTCTAATAAATTTAACAATTTTAGCCCTTTAAATAACATTCTAACACATTTTCTCCTGTCCCCCCCCCATATTTTTGTGGCTCTTTTCTGCCCCCTCTCCAATTTTTCAACGTCCCTTTAAAACTGTTGACATCCACCAGGACTGGATGCAGATGGTCTCACCAATGCCCAGTAGAGAGGTAACATCACCTCCGTACTCATCACTCCCCTGTTTGTACATCTCAGGATGCGGGGAGGGATAGCTCAGTGGTTTGAGCATTGGCCTGCTAAACCCAGGGTTGTGAGTTCAGTCCTTGAGGGGACCATTTAGGGATCTGGGGGGAAAAATAGTTGGGGATTGGTCCTGCTTTGAGCAGGTGGTTGGACTAGATAATCTCCTGAGGTCTCTTTCAACCCTGATATTCTATGATCTCATTAGCCCCTAGTGTCATGGCATAACAGGGGGAGGTCAGGTTGAATTGCTTGTACAATATGACCCCTAAACTTGCTGTGATGGTGGTGAGGGTCACAGAGCTGAGCTTCCCCAGAGAGGGTCACGAGTGGGATGGCATCATGTTAGTGCCCGAGACTAAGGAGAGACACTGACCAACAGCACAAATGGGAGGATGACTCTGCCCCATGCACAAAGGGAACACCCTGAGCAGACTCCATAGATCTCACTCTCGTCCCCTCTGTGCCTCTCCCAGCAAACCATGGAGCACATTCCACCCGCCGCTGCACCTTGTCACCCAGCTCATGTGTGTGAGTCCGTTGGGGTGGAGGGATAGGCGGGAGGGCAAAGGGGAGAGAATTGCATGTGGATTCTGTGCTACAATACTCAAAGGCACTCTCTGTCATGTCTCAGTTCAGCAATATTAGCAGAATTGACAAGACATATCCAGGCGAGAATGAGGAATGATACAGAGTGGTAAATGCACAAACACATTGTGTGCCTTCCCAGTATAGCAGCTTCTCCTGCCTAAAACCCCCACAATTTCACCCAGGAATGACCAGATTTACCTTTAATGCTCAGCTGGAAGCAGCAACCTCCCCCCCTTGATGGTGCCTGGTTGTGTGGATCAGGATCTGCCTACCACCGTTGCTCTGCTCTGCTCTACTCTGCTCAGTGTCTTTTGCACTCTCACTCTCTTTCCCAAGATACGTACATTGTGCCGAAGTCGCTCTTGCTTTTTTGCCTGATGCAAACTCTTCTGTGTGTTACACAGCACCTAGCTGCCAGCTACTCTGGATTTTTGGTTATATGGGACAGCAGCCTCAGCCTGGCTCCAGCTGCCATTGGGATCTCCCTTGAGGCTGCTGATAATGACAGTTTTAAATTTGCTCTCATGTGGGAAATAAATCCTGTGTTGCTTGTTAAAACAGAGTAAACAATGGGGCCACTGCAATCCCCATTGAACCCTCCAGGGATCCTCCCTTTATGTCATGCCTTGTGTGGCGTGTGTGTGTTAACAGACAACTTGAATACTGGGTCTAGTTCTCACTGGCCCATCTCCAAAAGGACAGAGTGAAATTAGAAAAGGTTCAGAGAAGGGCAACAAAGGCGATCAAGGGTATGGACTAGCTTCTGTCTGAGGAGAGATTAAGATTAGAATGGTTCAGTTTAGAAAAGAGATGACTAAGGGGGGGAGTGGAGATCTGATAGAGGTCTATAAAATCATAAATGGTGTGAAAAAGGTTAATAGAGAAGTGTTATTTGTCCTTTCCCTCAGCACAAAAAGCAGGGTCACCTGCTGAAATTAATTGGCATCTGTCTTAATACAAAAAAAGAGGAAGTACTTTTTCACTCAACGCATCAGTGGAACTGATTGTCATGGGATCTTGTGATGGCCAAAATGAAAGTGAGTTAAAAAAAAACTGGGTAAGTTAATGGAGGTCACGCCCATAAATGGCTATTGGACAAGATGATCAGGGATGCGACCCTTTGCATGAGGCAACCATAAACCTCTGACTACCACAAGCTGGGAGTGGAAGACAAGTGGATCACTGCAACTGCCCTGTTCTGTACACTCCCCCAGAGCTCTGATGCAGATCACAGTTAGAGACAGGTTACTGGGCAAGATGGACCATGGTCTGACCCAGTAAGGCAGCTCTTATGTTCTAAGAGTCTAAAGCCCTGGACAACAAAGGGACTTAGGTTCCTAAACCCCAGTTTCAGGCACCTAATTCTTTGATTTAGGCACCACTGTGATCAAGAAAACTCCTGTTTGGATTCTGCTTAATCCTGTAGATGCCGAAACTCACTGTGCGCCTGTATTTCCACTGTAAAAGATCCTTAGGAACGTATGTTTTAGACTCTGGACAGGCACACAGCTGGCTCTTGTTGTCTGGACACCTATCTCCTTCCTAAGCCCCAGCCTGCCCCTCAATCGGGGGAGACATATCTCACCTTCATGGCCCTATCCGGTAGGTGGGGTCAGAGCACACCTACCACCAAATAATGGAGGATGAAGCACCTGATCTCACTTTCAATAAATTTTAGCCCAACGGTGAGGGAAATAACCCAAGATATGGGAGATCCCAATTCAGTTCTGCCCTCTGACTGATTTGGAGAAGGTATATGACTAGAGATTCCCCATGTGTCAGCTTAGCATGGAAGAAAATTGAACCTGGGCCTATCACATTACTGATGAGTACCCTAACCATGGGGCTAAAGGTTACAAGCCCTACTTATGCTCATGCCCTGTCCCAGCTATTTTTTCTGGGGCGAGGCAGGTGCTAACCTCATTCTCACCACAAATTACTGAGGGGCCAAAACTACTTGACTCCAGGAGATGGCATTCTCTGTGGATCGTAATCAGGGATTGGCAGCCCAGATTTAGGCACCAAACTCCCTGCATGGGGTGAGACTTAGGCCACACTTTTATCTTTCATGTATCTCCTTGGCTAATGTAGGCTGCTTGCTGCCTAGCTGTCTGGCTTTTGTGAAACCCATTATTAGGAGCCTGTCTCTCCTCATTTATTGTACATAGAGCCTGAGTTCCACAATGCCCATGTCCTTTTCATGGATCCATGACATAGACATACATGTTCCTCACTTTAGTCGTGGTTCTTACCGGTTATTCTGCAATTTTATTCCAGCATTGTCATAAACAGACAGTTAAGGGTTAATTCCTCTTTTACCTGTAAAAGGTTAAGAAGTTCACATAGCCTAGCTGTCACCTGACCAGAGGAACCAATGGGGGGACAAGATGTTTTCAAAGAGGGAGGAGGGAAAAAAGTAATTTGTCTGTTCAGTAAGTTTTGTGCCAGAGTGAAGGATCCAGGAATCAGCCATCTAACATTTCTTAAAAGTAGTAAGTGTTTAGAGAAGGAATGTATTAGATTATGTTTATTTTCTTTTTGACTTTCTTTTGCATAGAGGGAGAATCAAATTGGGTTTCTTGGTGTAACTAAATTTTTGCCCAGAAGGACATCCTCTGTGTTTTGAATCTGTTGTCTGTGAGAGTAGCTTGCATGCTAATCTCACAGAGGTATTCCTTTCACCCTTTTTCTTTAATTAAAAGTCTTCTTTTAAGAACCTGATTGATTTTTCCTTACGATTCAAGGGGTTTGGGGATCTGGGTTCACCAGGAACTGGTGGGAGGTGAATCAGTCCCAATCCTGCCAGGAAAAGGGGGATAAAGACTGGGGAAATATTTGGGGGGAAGACAGAGTTTCCAAATGACTCTCTCATAAACGTTTGTTTAAACTATTTGGTGGTGGCAGCTACTAGATCTAAGCTGGTAAATAAGCGTAGGGGTTATCTCATGCAGGTCCCCACGTCTGTACCCTAAAGTTCAGAGTGGGGGTGACACCTTGACAAGCATTTTCAAAGTAATTTCCAGAGGCACATAACTACTAATATTGCCACTTTGCAAAGGGGAAACTGAGTCCCAGGAAGGGGAAGAGACTTGTCCAAGGCATGCAAGAGCTTAGAGCTGGGACTACAATACAATTCTCCTCATCTTAGCACATGAAGCATATTCATTGGTCGATGGGGGAGGTTAATTTTTGTTATTTAGGTGATATGAATAGAAAAAAACCAGCAACACATTTTAGATATGAACAGTGTCAAAGTTCAGGGCAACTGCACCTGTATCCCCCCTCCTATTGCCAGCCAAAGGTGCTCACTGTCTGGTCATCACCTCTCTTGGGCAGAGACACACATCTCTCTTTCTCCTGACCAGGGTGTTTACAGGCTGCATAGCTCTGAGTTCCCCAGTAAGCCAGGCTGCCCTTGCAGGTCACATCTGCTTTCTCCTCAGAGATGAGAAACAGTGCAACTGCCACAGTTGTTACCACACAACACTTTGGATGCAAGTTCATTTATTCTTAAGGTAAAAGCATCATGGGAAAAGCTTAAAACAATGGAAAATCCTATACACATGCTAAAACACTTACCAGAGACCACCCTAACTCCAACCTTGGGCTCTGACTGTTGAACAGTCCTTCAAATCTCACACAGGGGTTTTCCTCTGACTGCAAGCTCCTGTTGATCATAACAAGCCCCTCCCACTAACCCACCCATGACTCTGAGAGTCCCTTCTTCATGTTGTTGGGCCTTTGGATCCTGGGAATACATAATTTGTAGTCAAAGGTCCCCTTCCCAGGAAAAAGCTTCCAAAGATCTGGTCGAGAGATGGGTCATTTGCATTTGCCTCCTCCCCAGCATTTCTTAGGGAAACTATTCAACTAACAGTTCATTCTCATTTGATCCCATTGTTTCAAATTGTCCTTTGAAACTCAAACAATTTCCCAGGTTACAGCAGTCATGTCTCCTAGACAAGTTTCATACAGACTTATATTAACACCTACACATTTGTATTTTTAAAACAATGAGCTTCTAAGACACTTACTCTTAATTCATTTTAACTTAATTCCATAAGGGCCATCAAGTATAATGCAGGAAATAACCATAGCTGTCACAGGCACCGCAATGCCTGACTTCATCTGCTTTAAGGGTTGTGTTAGGGTTGAGGTCTGAGAGGGATGCCCAGGAGCCTGCCATAGGCAGTATGTAGTATGTCCAGACACAGGAGCTAAGGGGACTTTTACAGCATAAATTGGGGTGCCTCGTGATAGCTCACCTACAGAGTTAGGCACCATCTGAGTCAGAGTAGCAGCTCAATCTGGGATTTCGGTGCCTATATTTGGGCTTTAGGCACCTAAATTCCTTTGTGGATTTGGGACATATAGACCTGAAGATGCATACAGGTACAAATGGGATTTTCAAAAGCCCCCAAGCAGGTTACATGCCTAACTCCCACTAAGGTCAACTTCCAGCTTCTCAAGTGAGATCTTTGGAACTGCACAACAGAGCTCTACCTTTAAGCTAAAGGAGCGACTCCTTTCTCAATTTCTGTGCGTACCACACAGTTATTGATTAATTTTCTTAGGGCACAATGGACCTCTTTGTTTCTCAGGCTGTAGATGAGGGGATTGACCATGGGAGTCAAGATTGTGTAGAAGAGAGAGAACACTTTGTTGAGTTCTCTCAGTGTCTCAGTGTCTGGTAACACATAGACAATCATCAGGGTCCCATAGAAAACTGTAACCACAATAAGGTGAGAGGAACAGGTGGAAAATGCCTTTCTCCTCCCGGTGGTGGAAGGGATTCTCAGGATGGTGGAGATGATAAAAACATAGGATGTCAGGGTGAATAGAAATGGGGGCAGGGTGTCTATAGAAGATAATATAAAGGTCACCAATGTGATCAGGCTGGTGTCACTGCAGGAGAGTTTAATCACTGGGGTGAAATCACAAAGGAAATGGTCAATTTCATTGGGGCCACAGAAATGTAATTGTGACATTAAACATGTTACTATGGTTGTTGCCATAAATCCACCCATCCAGGACACAGTTGCTAACTGCAGACAGATTCTTCCATTCATAAGAACCATGTAGTGTAGTGGTTTGCATATTGCTAAATACCGATCATAGGACATCACGGATAAGAGATAACATTCACTTGCCACAAGCACACCAAAGAAATAAAATTGAGTGATGCAGCCACTAACAGAAATGGTTCTGTCCCCAGTCAGAAGACTGGCCAGCACCCTGGGCAGGATGGTGGAGCTGTAGCAGGTCTCCAAGCAGGACAAGTTCCCAAGTAAGAAGTACATGGGGGTGTGAAGGTGCTGATCAGTCACAACTAGAACCATGATGAGGATGTTCCCAGCTACAGTCACAATGTATATCACTAGAAACAGAAGGAAGAGAAGAATTTGCAGTTCAGAGAAATTTCCAAATCCTAGGAGGTTGAATTCTGTAACATATGTTTGATTATTCCCTTCTCCTTTCTCCATGAGCTGAATATAGATTCCGTCTTCCCCAATTTTCCATGAGATGTATCTATTCATAGATAAAAAGTAGTGAGTGTGAAAGAGAGTGCAGTATAATTGAAATCAGATTTCTATCCAATTGATTGTAGAAAAGTTCAAAATGTATAAAGAGAGTATGATTTATAAACTTTCAAAAGCCAAGACATTGGTTTAATCATATACTGTACACAGTGTTTTGGAATGGAGACTCCCCACTTGCAAGCTCCAAATGGCGACTACACTGTTCATTTATCACTCTTCTGACCTAACTCTTTTTCATAGATGAATTGATGTGAAAATCAGCCTGGAGAGTATATTGTAAGCCACAGAATTTCCTTCAATGCATTCTTCTTTGAACTAGAGTGTATATGTTTGAAATACATCCAGAAGGGAATACTGTAATCACCTATTCTGAGTGCTTGGATATCATGAGCCATAGCACTTCTCCAATAACCCCTGCATGGAGTTAAGCATGTGGTTGAGTTAAGCATATGTAACAAACCCGGAAATTTTGGCATTACTTTGAACAATTCTGTGCATATCTCTGTGTGTTAATTTATGATGGATTGCTTGCTATGGGGTAAGATTAAAAGGGGTTGTTAGAGGAACCAAACAGTAAAGGCTAAAAAAAGAAAAAAATGACCAACATAAGGAGCATTGCAGCAAACTCTCATTCAAAATTAACCAGGTCATTAGACACCAAAGTTGCAAGTTTTTTTCCCACTAAATCTGGGAAGAGACAGATCAAAAGACACTAGCCAAGTAAATGATTCACTGTGAGGCACAGGGCCGGTCTACACTAGAAGCACTATATCAGTGCAACTGCACTAATGCAGCTAGCTGCTGCAGTGTGTTGGGTGAAGATGCTCTATGCTGACAGGAGAACGCTCTCCCATCAGCATAATTACTCCACCTCCACGAGAGGCGGAAACTATGTTCATGGGAGAGCGTCTCCTGCTGACAAAGCGCCGGGATGGGCAGTGCTTAGATCGCTGTAAGTTGCATTGCACAGGAGGGTATCTTTTTCACACCCCTGAGTGACATACATTACATCCACTTAAGCGGTAGTGTAGATCTGCCCACAGAGAGATGCTCTTCAAGGAGGCAAACTATCCCTCAGACTCAGAAGTCGGATCTGGAAGAACCTGAGCTAAGGAGTAAGAAGTTAAGCGTAGGTAAAACAAGAGCTGTCTAGGACACTTGGTTGTTTTATCCCATTTTCCTGAATGCTGTGTTCCCTTGGGCAAATAAATACCACTTTGTTTTGAAGAAATTGATCCTGTGTCACTGCAAACTCATTCTGTTGCAGACCCATGGAGGTAAATCTATAGTAGAGCCAAACTCCAGGGGACCAGCTGGGGTAACACAGCTGGTACCAAAAAGGTGTTAACCTGGGGATTAGGAGAAAGGTGAGATCCTGAGATCCAACCAAAGAGAAGTGAAAACATGCGCTTCTTATTTAAAAGGGGTGCACTTGGGGGACTGGAGAAGGGTTCAAGAACGGACCTACTCAGGACAGCAGCTGTTTTTGATTTTGAAGACATCAAGAGAGAGATAATCCACCCCTTCCCATGGCACTTTGTTCCAATAGTTAGTCATCCCCACTTTTCATAACGTGCACCTTATTTCTAAACTGATTTTTTTTGGCTTCATCTTCCAGCCATTGGTTCTTGTTTTGCCTTTCGCTGCTGGATTAAAGAGCCCCTTAGTACCTTGCATTTTCTTCCCAAGAAGGTACTCGCTGACTGTAATCAACTATCTTCTCAAACTTTGTTCTGATAAATTAAGCAGTTTGAGCTCCTTCACTCTCATTGTAAGGCATTTTCTCCAGTCCCACAATAATATTGTGGCTCTTTTCTACACCCTCTCCAATTTTCATTCTTTTTTTAGTGTGCACTTGCAGCAGAACTGGATGCATTTCAGTCTCACCAACGCCTGGCAGAGAGATAAAATCTCCTTCATAGAATCATAGAATATCAGGGTTGGAAGGGACCTCAGGAGGTCATCTAGTCCAACCTCCTGCTCAAAGCAAGACCAATTCCCAACTAAATCATCCCAGCCAGGGCTTTGTCAAGCCAGGCCTTAAAAATCTCCAAGGAAGGAGATTCCACCACCTTCCTAGGTAAAGCATTCCAGTGCTTCACCACCCTCCTAGTGAAATAGTGTTTCCTAATATCCAAACTAGACCTCCCCCACTGCAACTTGAGACCATTGCTCCTTGTTCTGTCATCTGCCACGACTGAGAACAGCCGAGCTCCATCCTCTTTGGAACCCCCCTCAGGTAGCTGAAAGCAGCTATCAAATCCCCCCTCATTCTTCTCTTCTGGAGACTAAACAATCCCAGTTCCCTCAGCCTCTCCTCATAAGTCATGTGCTCCAGACCCCTAATCATTTTTGTTGCCCTCCGCTGGACTCTTTCTAATATTTCCACATCCTTCTTGTAGTGTGGGGCCCAAAACTGAACACAGTACTCCAGATGAGGCCTCACCAATGTCGAATAAAGGGGAATGATCATGTTCCTCGATCTGCTGGCAATTCCCCTACTTATACAGCCCCAAATGCCATTAGCCTTCTTGGCAACAAGAGCACACTGTTGACTCATATCCAGCTTCTCGTCCACTGTGACCCCTAGGTCCTTTTCTGCAGAACTGATACCTAGCCATTCGGTCCCTAGTCTGTATCAGTGCATAGGATTCTTCCGTCCTAAGTGCAGGACTCTGCACTTGTCCTTGTTGAACCTCATCAGGTTTTTTTTTGCCCAATCCTCTAATTTGTCTAGGTCCCTCTGTATCGGATCCCTACACTCCAGCATATCTACCACGCCTCCCAGTTTAGTGTCATCTGCAAACTTGCTGAGAGTGCAGTCCACACCATCCTCCAGATCATTAATAAAGATATTAAACAAAACTGGCCCCAGGACCGACGCTTGGGGCACTCCGTTTGAAACCAGCTGCCAACTAGACATGGAGCCATTGATCACTACCCGTTGAGCCCGGCGATCTAGCCAGCTTTCTATCCACCTTACAGTCCATTCATCCAGCCCATACTTCTTTGACTTGGTGGCAAGAATACTGTGGGAGACCGTATCAAAAGCTTTGCTAAAGTCAAGGAATAACACATCCACTGCTTTCCCCTCATCCACAGAGCCAGTTATCTCATCATGGAAGGCAATTAGGTTAGTCAGGCACGACTTCCCCTTGGTGAATCCATGCTGACTGTTCCTGATCACTTTCCTCTCCTCTAAGTGTTCTCATCACTCCCCCATTTATACATCACAGGATCTCATTAGCCCTTTGTGCCATAGCATCATATGTTGAGTTGCCTTTCCAATATGACCCCAAAACTTGCTGTGATGGTGGTGAGGGTCACATATATGAGCTTCCCCAGAGAGGGTAACAAATGGGATGGCATCATGCTAGTGCCTGAGACTAGGCAGTGACACTGACCAACAGCACAGACGGGAAGATGACGCTGCCCCATCCACAAAGGGAAGACCCCAAGCAGACTCCACAGATCCCTCTCACTCTTATCCCATCAGTGACTATCCAGTCTCTGTTTTGAAAACCACCCATGAAGGAGACTCCACAACCTCCGTAGGCATTTTGTTCCATTGTCCTACTATTCATACAGTGAGTTTTTTTCCCCCTGAGATTTAATCTAAATCAGTGGTTTTCAAACATTTTTCATTTGTGGATTCATAAAAAAAAATCATATGGCGGTGTAGCGTCATTTGGAAATCTTAGTCATAGTCTGTGGACCTCAAGAGGTCTGCGGACTGCAGGTTGAAAACCACTGATATAAATCTGATATGCTATTGTTTGAACCCATTGCCTCTTGTCCTGCACTTTGTAGTGAGAGATAACAACTTTCTCCATCTTTTTTCCAAAAGCCTATCAAGTATTTGAAGAACTCTATCGTGTACCCCCTTAATCTCCTTTTTTTTCCCAAACTAAACATACCCAGTTCCTTCAGCCTTTACTCAAATGGCTTGAATTCCATCCCTTCGATTATCTTTGTTGTTCACAGGCAGATTCTGTGCTACAATACTCTCAGTCACTGTCTGTACAGTCTCTGTTCAGCAATATAAGGGGCAGTGATGAGACATATCATGGAGAGAATGGGGAATGATAGAGAGAAGGAAATAAACAAGCAAACTGTTTGCCTGGGAGACTTCAGCGTACTCTTTTTCCCAATATCACAGCTTTTTCTTCCTAAGATCCTCACAATTTCACGCAGGAATGATCAGATTTACCTTTAATCCTCACCATAAAGGGACAACTTTTTCCTTGATTGTGACTGGGTGTGTGATCAGGATCTGGTTTCCTCCATCGCTCTGCTCTCTTCAGTGTCTCATACACTCTCACTCTCTCTGAAAAGACACTTATAATTTTCTGAAGCTGCTCTTGCTTTCTCGCTCGATGCACACTCTTATGTGTGTTACACAGCACCTTACTGCCAGCTGTTCTGGATTCTTCCTGAGGTTATATGGGACAGCAGCCTCATTCTGGCTCTGGCTTCTGTTAGGATCTCCCTTGAGGCTGTTGCTAATGAGAGTTTTAAAATTGCCCTCCTGCAGAAATAAATCCTGTGTTGCTTGTTAAAACAGCGTAAACATCAAGGCCACTGCAATCCCCATTGAAACCTCCAGGGAATGTCCCTTTTTGCCATGGCTTGCATACTGTGTGTGTGTGATAAAAGACACCTTGAATACAGCATCCAATTCTGGCTGGTCCGTATCCAAAAGGACATATTCAAACTGGAAAAGATTCAGAGAAGGGCAACAAAGTTGATCAAGGGTATGGAATGGCTTCCATCCAAGAAGAGAATAAAGATAAGGACTATTCATCTTAGAAAAGTGACAGGATATGATAGAGGTCTATACCTTCATGAATGGAGTGGAAAAAGTGAAGAAATAAGTGTAATTTACCCTTTCACACAATACAAAAAATAGGAGTCACCTGAAGAAGTTAATAAGTGTCTGGCTTTTTCACACAACATACCTGTGGAACCATTGTCATGGGATATTGTGATGTGCATAATTGTAATTGGGTTAAAAAAACTGGATAGATTAATGGAGGACAGGTCCATAAATGGCTGTTGGACAAGTTGGTCAGGGATGCAACCCCATGAATAAGGTGATCCTAAACCCCTGACTTCACTCACTTGAGTCTGTTCTATCCCCAGCTCTCCAGTTGGGCCCCTTAATAGTTCATATCCCCTTCTGTTGGTTGATCACTGTCAATTTGTAGGCCACTTCCCCAGTAGCTTATGTTTGGGGGGGGGGGGGGAACCCAGGTCCACCCACTATTCTGGGTCCCAGCCCAGAAACACTAAGAATAGCAACCATGTTCCACCACGTGTCTTTAATGAAACTGCTTTCAGTTCCCTGGGCCACTTCCCTGTGGCTCCAGCCTTCACCAAATCTTCACCCATACCTCAGTGTTCTCCTATGTTCAGGCCCAGCAGCCATGCAGAAGCTCATCCTCGCTGCCTTAGTCCCTTCCAGCACTGAACTGTCCATGGTGCTGTAGTCTTTCAACCTCCTAAGAACACCATCTTCACTCCTCAGGCTCCAAGCTGCAACTGTCTCTTGTCTGCACTGTAGCTGCTTTCACACCAGCCTCTGATTGGCTGTCCCCATGCAGCCTACCCTGATTGCCTGCATCCCATGCAGAATCTCTTTGCAGCTTGGAGGACTCCTCTACTACTCTTTTCCTGTGACGTGTATAGCAGGACATTGAGGCCTCCATCAGGAGGCCTCTGGGGCTAGTCCACCCCATCACAGTGTCCTTTGAAGCTCATAAGATTTCTCAAGGTTACAGTAGTCATGTCTTCTAGACAAGTTACATACAATCCCATAATAACACAGGAAGTATGGGGACTTTTTAAATTTAGGTGCTTAGTGAGTTTAGGCACTTACAGAGTTATGTGTCAGGTGAGCAGTGGTTTAGTGGATCATAGTAGTATCTAAGTCTGGAACTGAGCTGTGGGCTTTAGGGACCTATATACTTTTGTGGATCTGGAATGCAGGCACCTAAAGATCCAGAAAGGCAGAAGCAGGATTTTCCAAAGGATCCAAGTAGGGTAGGAGCCTAACTGCCACCGAAGACAGCTTACAGCTTGAATCTTCGGAACAACAGAGTATTCTTTTACAATTGAGCTAAAAGAGTGACTCCATTAGCTGGTTGCTGTTCTTACTCCTGTTGTTTTATATGCTGAAGTCAATGGTTCTTAGGCATCTAGATGCTTTGAAAATCCCATTAGGTACATAAACACTTCTACAAACCTGGACCTTAGATACCAAGGGGATAGGCATGATAGCTGTGTATAATTAAGATAAATATTTTAACTATGGCTCATGGTGGTTAAACCCCTGAACATAGTCTCTCTGTGGAATGCTATGGCCAAAAGAGCTGTGACAGACCCAGACCGGTGGGGTACAGGAGTCTGGTAGAGGGCAAATATACTGGTCACTGGATGAGTAGTTTTCTGTTCCCTGAGTGACCAGAGCAGGGGCTGCACTAGAGAAATCAAGAACCTGCTAGAACCAGTTAAGGCAAGCAGGCTAATTAGGACACCTAGAGCCAATTAAGAAGAAGCTGCTAGAATCAATTAAGGCAGGCTAATCAGGGCACCTGGATTTTAAAGAGGAGCTCACTTCAGTTTGTGGTGTGAGTGTGAGGAGCTGGGAGCAAGAGGCGCAAGGAGCTGAGAGTGAGAGGGTGTGCTGCTGGAGGACTGAGGAGCACAAGCGTTATCAGACACCAGGAGGAAGG
>NW_020696968.1:0-2756 GCF_002925995.2 Terrapene triunguis
TAAGCTGGTAGATAAGCTTAGAAGTTTTTATGCAGGCCCCTACATTTGAACCCTAAAGTTCAAAGTGGGGATCCAGCCTTGACATGGAGGCATAGCGGTGGAGATCGTTTTAACCCAAAAGCCAGTAAGAGATTTTTTTTTCTCCTTCTAGCTGCTTGGAGAGCAGAGCTGAAGGTAGATGCATATCTTATCTCTCCTTGCCTGAAGGCAGAGGTGTTAAGTTTTTTTAACGAGGTCCTTTGTTAAGAGAAGGGTTCAAAGGGAGCAAACTTTGACTGACTGGTAAAGGCAATTTACAAGTTGAATTGTTTTTTTTTCTTTTTACATCCTCGGGAGTAGCTTGTTAGAAAGTCTCTGTTAACTCAGCAGCAGCCACAGCTAAGTACATCCCAGTTTCAGTCAACTGCAGAGGGGGTGACCCAGCACAGGAAAACCAGGAAAATGACTACCAAAGAAGAAAAAGCTAAAGAGGAGGCCCACAAGAGAGCTATGGAGCTGAAAGAAAAAGAGATAGAGCTGAGAGACAGAGAAGAGAAAGCCAAAGAGGGGGCCCACAAGAGAGAGATGGAGCTGGAGAAAGCCAAAGAGGGGGCCCACAAGAGAGAGATGGAGCTGAGAGACAGAGAAGAGAAAGCCAAAGAGGAGGCCCACAAGAGAGAAATGGAGCTGGAAAAAGCCAAACAGGAGGCCCATGAAAGAGAAGAAAAAGCCAAACAGGAGGCCCATGAAAGAGAAGAAAAAGCCAAACAGGAGGCCCATAAAAGAGAGATGGAGCTGAAAGAAAAAGAGATGGAACTGGAAGCAGCAAGGACTAGGCAGGATGCATCAGACCATCCTAACAACTCCTCTCCAGGTACCACTTCCCATCCCAGGAAATTCCCCACCTACAAGGCAGGCGATGATACTGAGGCCTTCTTGGAAAATTTTGAAAGGGCCTGCCTTGGATACAGCATCCCTCCACCCCAGTACATGGTAGAGCTGAGACCGCAGCTCAGTGGACCCTTAGCAGAGGTGGCGGCTGAAATGCCTAAGGAACACATGAACAGTTATGAACTTTTTAAAAACAAGGCCAGACTCAGAATGGGGCTAACACCCGAGCATGCCCGTCGGCGGTTCAGAGCCCTAAGGTGGAAACCAGATGTGTCATTTACCCGGTATGCCTACCACATTGACAAAAATTGTGATGCCTGGGTATCAGGAGCAAATGTTAAATCTCTGGAAGATCTGCTTTCCCTAGTAAAAATGGAGCAGTTTTTAGAGGGTGTTCCTGAGGAAATAGAAAGGTACATCCTAGATAGGAAGCCCAAAACTGTAACCGAGGCGGGGGAGATTGGAGCCAAATGGGTGGAGGTGACAGAAAAGAAAAAAGCTAGTAGCAGTTGGAGCGAATATCAGAAGGGGCAAGCCGAAACAAAACCTTATCACCGGGGACAACCCAAGGCCCCACCCACATCCCAAGGGAAACCCCAGACGCACCCCACTCCACCAGTCTCCACCAACCAACATCGCCCCGGTGATACCTTAGCAGGGCGATGTTTTAAATGTAATGAACTGGGGCATATAAAGGCTCACTGCCCCAAGAACCCCAACCGATTACAGTTCATTACACCCCAGTCACACCAAAGATCCCCAGACCCAGATGCCTCTCTCATACCCTCGGAGCGAAGGGAAACCTTGAGAGTGGGCGGAAAGAAGGTTATCGCTTGGAGGGATACTGGGGCACAAGTGTCAACTATCCACCAATCCCTAGTGGACCCCAAACTCATCAACCCGGAGGCTACAGTGACAATTCAACCCTTCGTGTCACAGTCTGTAACCTTACCTACAGCCCAGTTGCATGTCCAGTACAAGGGCTGGGCAGGAATGTGGACTTTTGCAGTCTATGACAATTATCCCATCCCCATGCTGCTGGGGGAAGACTTGGCCAACCATGTGAAGCTAGCCAAGAGGGTGGGAATAGTCACCCGCAGCCAGGCTAAGCAAGCTTTCACCCCCATCCCTGTTCCTGAGCCGTCCACCAGGGCCCCGTCTGTGTTACCGGAGACCCAAACACAGGTGGTGGAACCGGATCCCCTGCCAACGACTGCAACAGCCGTAGTGGATCCAATCCCAGAGACCCAGCCAAAGCCAGTCCCGGAACCGGAACTGGCAACGCAACCAGCACCAGAACCATTGCCGGCACTGAGTCCAGCGCTTGCAAACCCGTCTACAACTCCAATGCCAGAGGGCACCAGCGAGCCTGAACTGGCGGAAGCAGCAGATAACCCTACCCAAGAGGCTCAGCCAGAGCCTGAGATACCACATAGTGCACCAGCGGACAGCGGTTCACGGTCAGTGGAAACAGCCCCAGCACCTGCATCGCTTCCAGAGGGACCAAGCCCCAGTCCACAGTCCAAGGAGGAACTGATGTCTCCAGCATCAAGGGAACAGTTCCAGGCCGAGCAGGAAGCAGATGACAGCCTTCAGAAAGCTTGGGCGGCGGCACGGAGCACCCCACCAC
This sequence comes from Terrapene triunguis, assembly GCF_002925995.2. Classification (NCBI taxonomy): domain Eukaryota; kingdom Metazoa; phylum Chordata; order Testudines; family Emydidae; genus Terrapene; species Terrapene triunguis. Next base: position 2,501 of record NW_020696968.1, read on the forward strand.
CTCTCAGCTCTTCTAACCGATCCCGGTTTGTTGTAGAACAAGGACTTTTATACAAGGAAACTCTTTCTGGTGGGCACCAGGAAGACTGGCATCCTCAAAGACAGTTGGTAGTTCCCACTAAGTATCGGGTAAAGCTCTTGAGCTTAGCCCATGATCATCCCAGTGGCCATTCTGGGGTGAACAGAACCAAAGACCGGTTGGGGAAGTCCTTCCACTGGGAGGGAATGGGCAAGGACGTTGCTAATTATGTCCGGTC
>NW_020696969.1:0-7844 GCF_002925995.2 Terrapene triunguis
GGTTAGGTCACTGGGTCCTCACTCTGCAGCCCATTGTCCTCCCACTGTCCAGAACCGGCTGCGTCTCCTCAGCTGGGCCTCCGGGTCACCAGGTCGCCAGGTCACCGATCGCTGGGGTATCCATCCTCCCGGCCACCGGCTGGGTCCCCACGTCCTCTCTCCGGTCCTCTGCAAAACACACTCCCTGTCCTCTCTCCGGTCCTCTGCAAAACACACTCCCTCTCCCCTCACCTCGTTAAACCAGTAACACCCAGGGAAACCGAGTCCCACCCCCTCTGCATGCAAACCATTGAAACCCCACAGAAAACAAGAAAACCCCTCACTTCGTCACATCAGCGTGTGGTTCTGATGCAAAAACCCAATTAACCTGTGGTCATGTGTATCCCAGCACGACTACGCCACTGTGAGCGGGGTCCTAGTGGGGGCCAGCTGAGATCACTCAATTAGGGTGAACTGCAAAGAATGGGGCAGTCAAGCCCCAAAAAGCTGGTGGATGTTCCAATACTTAGATTCACCAACCAGCATAAAACAGCTTCTTTATTACCTCACTGGTCACTCAGAAATCCAAACAACACAGTTCCCTTGAAGTGATCCAGCCTCAGGCCTCCATCCAGGTATCCATGTCAAATATGATGAAAATTTCTTAGTCTGGATCTGTAAAAGCAGCAAAGAGTCCTGTGGCACCTTATAGACTAACAGACGTATTGGAGCATGAGCTTTCATGGGTGAATACCGACTTCATCAGTTGCATGTAATGGAAATATCCAGAGGCAGGTATAAATATGCAAGCAAGAGTGAGTCAGGCTAGAGATAACGAGGTTAGTTCAATCAGGGAGGATGAGGCCCTCTTCTAGCAGTTGAGGTGTGACCACCAAGGGAGGAGAAACTGCTTTTGTAGTTGGCTAGCCATTCACAGTCTTTGTTTAATCCTGAGCTGATGGTGTCAAATTTGCAAATGAACTGGAGCTCAGCAGTTTCTCTTTGGAGTCTGGTCCTGAAGTTTTTTTGCTGTAGGATGGCTACCTTTAAATCTGCTATTGTGTGTCCAGGGAGGTTGAAGTGTTCTCCTACAGGTTTTTGTATATTGCCATTCCTAATATCTGATTTGTGTCCATTTATCCTTTTACGTAGGGACTGTCCAGTTTGGCCGATGTACATAGCGGAGGGGCATTGCTGGCATATGATAGCGTATATTACATTGGTGGACGTGCAGGTGATGGTGTGGCTGATCTGGTTAGGTCCTGTGATGGTGTCGCTGGTGTAGATATGTGGGCAGAGTTGGCATCGAGGTTTATTGCATGGATTGGTTCCTGAATTAGTTACTATGGTGCGGTGTGTAGTTACTGGTGAGAATATGCTTCAGGTTGGCGGGTTGTCTGTGGGCGAGGACTGGCCTGCCACCCAAGGCCTGTGAAAGTGAGGGATCATTGTCCAGGATGGGTTGTAGATCACTGATGATGCGTTGGAGAGGTTTTAGCTGAGGACTGTAGGTGATGGCTAGTGGAGTTCTGTTGGTTTCTTTCTTGGGCTTGTCTTGCAGTAGGAGGCTTCTGGGTACACGTCTGGCTCTGTTGATCTGTTTCCTTATTTCCTCATGCGGGTATCGTAGTTTTGAGAATGCGCCCAGCGAGAGCTGCTGCAGAACGTTTACTGCCTGGGAAATTCACAGGGCTCCACCCTTTTGAGTTGGTGTGTGGAAGGAGAGGGAGGGGACCCCTGGACTTGAAGGGAAACAAATGGGGAATCGGTGGTGGATTCTGAACTATCGTTCTGGGGAAAGCTCATTGGCCAGGAAGAAGCTACCTGGGGGGGTGCATGGGCAGGGAAAGGAGAAGGGGAAAGGGAATCTCTCTCCTAAGCCAGGAGCCAACCTCCTGCTGGAATCAATTCCCTCTCTGACCAGCTCACCCCTGCCCGCAGGCAGAGCTCAGAGAAGCCAGCCTGGGCTCATTAATGTAGCTGTCCATGGGCCGGGGAGGGGAGATGTTCTCCATTCACAGTCACCGGGAAAACAGCCCGGGATCCAGCCTGGGATCTGGAGAGAGAGGTCAGTGACCTGCTGGCGTTAGGGGTGATCCAGCCGCCCACCAGCCCTGGGCCTCCCCCGTGGGGCTGGTCCCCAAGAAAGAGGAGTCGATCAGACCTGGTGTGCACTGTTGGAAGCTCCATGTTCGATGCCTGCCCCATGCCTAACAAAACCCTAGACAAGGTGTGTGTGGGGGGGATGGGCGTTACCTCACTACCATGAATCTCACCAGGGGCTACTGGCAGGTGCCTTTGGACCCAGTTGCTGGGTTGAAATCTGCTCCCATTAGCCCTATAGGGCTCTGAGTTCCTGGTCCTACCTTTCGGCTACAACAGGGTGCCTGCCACCCCCCCAGCACCTCTGGGCTCAGTTACTGAGGGAGGTGGAGGACTGTGGAGGACATTCATGATATTTGTGTGTTCAGCCCGACCTGGGAGAACCATGTGACCCAATGAAGAGGGGGCTGGGAGGCCTCCAGGATGCGGGACAGATGATATACGCTGGAAAGGGTAAGATGAGGATGGCAGAGGTGTCATACCTGGGCCACAAGGTGGGAAGCGGCTGCCTAAAGCTGGAGCCGGCCAAGGTGAAGGTAACCAGAGACTGGCCCATTCCTCAAACCAAGACACAGGCCCAGGCCTCACTGAAGGTTTGTACCCCACTTTAGCTCCCATTACGAAGATTGGTAAGTTGGACAAGCCAGACAAGGGAGTCTGGACCGAGCAGTGCCAGGGGGCGCTCTGCGCGCTGAAAAAGGCTCTAACCCAGGGGCTGGGGCTGGTAAACCCAGACTTGGACAAACCCTTTATGGTGTTTGTAATGATGTGGTTCTGGCGGGACCCAACTGAGAGTGCCAATTCAGGACTAATTGCTTAAACAGGGCAGTTACAGCCCAAGGCTGGGGTTTTTCCACCTCTAAGGCAAACCACCCCACTGGCTAACCACAAGTCACACAAGCAATTCCTTTAGACACACCAGTTTCCCAGTATCACCACCAGTGCCACTCGTTATGGGGACAAATGGTTATGAAAATCAAGACCCCAGTAAAAGAAAAAGGTTCTCCTGATCCCATAGGACCAAGCCCCAGACCCAGGTCAATATACAAATCAGATCTTACCCACAAATCACGCTGTTGCCAATCCTTTAGAATCTAAAATCTAAAGGTTTATTCATAAAAGGAAGAAGATATAGATGAGAGTTAGAATTGGTTAAATGGAATCAATTACATACAGTAATGGCAAAGTCCTTGGTTCAGGCTTGTAGCAGCGATAGAATAAACCGCAGGTTCAAATCAAATCTCTGGAACATCCCCAGCTGGGATGGGTCCTCAGTCCTTTGTTCAGAGCTTCAGTTTGTAGTAAAATTCCTCCAGAGATATGAAGCAGGCTTGAAGACAAGATGGAGATCAGGCATCAGCCTTTATAGTCTTTTCCAGGTGTAAGAACACCTCTTTGTTCTTACTGTGGAAAATTACAGCAAAATGGAGTCTGGAGTCACATGGGCCAGTCCCTGCAAACTTTGCTGAGTCACAAGGCGTATTTGCCTTCTCTCAATGGGCCAATTGTATAGCTGATGGTCCTTAATGGGCCATCAAGCAGGCTAGGCAAAGCTAACACCAACTTGTCTGGGATGTCACCCAGCAGCATAGCATAAGTTTGAAATACAGACAGTATAGAGCCAATATTCATAACTTCAACTACAAAATTGATACACACATATAGACAGCATAATTATAACCAGCAAACCATAACCTTGTCTTAGACACCTCATTTGACCCCCTTTATACAAGATTTGGTGCCACTACAGGACTTTGGTTGCAACCATGTTCTATATGGTCCCAGATTATGTCAATAACGTCACAGTGTTCACCAACACACCTCAGACGCAGGGCTGGGTGCGGTGCTGATGCAGGCCAATCCGAAGGGGAAGAGACACCCCATTGTATACCTGAGCAAGAAGCTGCTTCGCTGAGAGCAGAACTACGTGGCCAGAGAGAAAGGAATGCCCGGCCCTGGGATAGGCTCTTAAAAAGCTGCAGCTATACTGTGATGTTCTGTACCTCGGGGGAACACCCTGCACCCCCATGTTCATCCTTAAAATATGATTGTGTGGAATTCAATGCAAAGTTTGTCATGTTGGTTGTCTTGGGAAGGCTCATGATGCACTGAGCATTGTTGTTATAGTGATGTTATAGGTTGTAATTTCATGTATATAGTTATGAGGCTGAAAATGTGTCCTCATGGCTTAAAACAAGCCCAGGTAAAAACTCTCCAAGAGCAGAGGGCGGTTCACACCTCATCAGGGCTTGTATGGGACAAACCCAGCCCAGCCTCACAGGAACAAAGGACACTGGCCTAGGCAGCAACAAAGGGTCTGCTGGACTCTCCAGTGAGTCACCCTCCTTCCCTTGGTCAGTCAGGGACTGCGATGAGATAAGGCTCACCTGCCTCTGAAGGGGGGGGGGCAAAGCCAACAGGGAAGAAAGAACATGATAAAAGAGAGAGACGTTTGCCAGGCTCTTCCTCTCTCTTCCACCCACATCTACAGACATCACCACCACCAAGTGACTAAAGTGCTGATCAAAGGGGAGAGCCTGCCCGAAGGACAACCAGCCAGCCTGTGGTGAGAAGCATCTAAGTTTGTAAGGGCATTGAAAGTGTTAAGATCAGCTTAGAATGCGTTTTGCTTTTATTTCATTTGACCAAATCTGACTTGTTGTGCTTTGACTTATAATCACTTAAAATCTGTCTTTGTAGTTAATAAATCTGTGTGTTTGTTCTACCTGAAGCAGCGTGTTTGGATTGAGGTATGTCAGAGACTCCCCTTGGGATAACAAGCCTGGTACATATCAATTTCTTTGTTAAATTGACGAACTTGTATAAGCTTGCAACATCCAGCAGGCATAACTGGACATAGGCGCTGATTTCCCCTCGGCCTTGTGGGTGCTCGACCCCCGCCCGCCCCTGGCCCCGCCCCTGACTGCCCCTGAACCACCTCACCCTGCCCCAATTCCACCCCCTTCCCCCAAGACCCCGCCCCTGCCCCGCCTCTTGTCTCCTCCCCCGAGTGCGCCACATCCCCACTCCTCCCCCTCCCTCCCGGAAAGTTCTAAGCACCGCAAAACAGCTGTTAGGCAGTGGGTGGGAAGTGCTGGGAGGGGGAGGAGCGGGGACGTGGTGCGCTCAGGTGAGGAGGGGATGGGGGTGGGGGGGGCTTGGCGGTGGGTGGGTGCAGAGCACCTGCTAATTTTTCCCAGGGAGGCAGCCAGAGAAGAGGCTGCACACAGAAGGGCCAGGGAAGAAAGAGAGAGCGAGCGAGCGAGAGAGAGAGAGACAGCAAAAATACCAACTGGACCTGCTAGAGAAGCAGAACCAGAGGCCCCTGAACCCCAACGACTCCCATCACTCCAAAAATCCACAAGTGGGAACACTCATGTCCTGCATACAGTGAGGAGGAGGATATGGCTGAATATCTGACTCCCTTCGAAGGCTGTGTGCAATACATGAAATCCCTGATGAAAAGAGAGTTCCTTCCCTGATTGTGAAATTAACGGGTGCAGCTCCAATGCCTGTTATAACAGAGGGGTTGGGACCAGGAAATGGCCAGGTGGTAGTTTGCCAGAATACAAAGGACCCAACTGACAGAGAAGGGGGTGTTTTCCCCCAGGCTGGTGAGACACAGAGCAGTTATGGGAAAGCTGTTGGGAAAAGGTTCATCTGATCACAGTGTAAACACACCTAGCCCAGAGAGCACAGCTCATAGTCACTTAGGAAAAGGGGGAAGGGAAGGACTCAGTGCTGGGAGGGGGAAACACCAGGTAACCCCAAAAAGGGAGCCGGGTTTTCTGTATATGTACAGTCCTGGGGTTGGGAGACCGCTCCCCAAAGGGCCAGCCAGTGTGCAGGATCCCCCGGACCCTTATCTTGCCAGACCCTGAGGTACCAACATTCCAGAAACATGATTAAATGAAGAGCCCACACAGGGGAGAACAATGGAGGGAAGGAAAAGCTAGTGACTGATTACCTGGGAGAGAGTCAAAGGACACCAGGGGTAATGAACAAACTAACCTCAAACTACACTATCTGAACAGAGGGCGTGGTAACATAAAGATACTTATAAACACATCTGTGATAAAAATTTTGGTATTAATGTTAAGTTTTGGGGATAAGAATTTTGACACGGATGTTAAATCTTATGATAACACTACTTTTCAATTAATAACTGCAAACAGACTTAAAGCTTACCACTGTGGAGAAACCATAACAAACCTGGTTTGCTAGGTGAGGGGGAAACTGAGGCACACTTCCTCATGGCCTTAATGGCTGGATGCCAAGAGAACTATAACACAAACTGCCTTCGAGATAGTCAGTGACTAACCCTCTTGCAGTAAACAAAGGGGGGAGTTGTGGCACTCTGTATCTCGGGGGAACACCCTGCACCCCCATGTTCATCCTTATAATATTATTGTGTGGTGTCCAATGCAAAGTTTGTCATGTCAGGTGTCTTCGGAAGGCTCATGATGCACTGAGCATTGTTGTTATAGTAATCGTTGTTATACTAATGTGATAGTAATGTTATAGGTTGTAATTTCATGTCTATAGTTATGAGGCTGAAAATGTGTCTTCGTGGCTTAAAAGAAGCCCAGGCAAAAACTCTCCAAGAACAGAGGGGCAGTTCACACCTCATCAGGGCTTGTATGGGACAAACCCAGCCCAGCCTCACAGGAACAAAGGACACTGGCCTAGGCAGCAACAAAGGATCTGTTGGACTCTCTCTTGAGTGAGTCACCCCCCTTCCTTTGGGCAGTTGGGGACTGTGATGAGGTAATGCTCACCTGACTGTGAAGGGGGGGGGGGCAAAGCCAAGAGGGAAGAAAGAACATGATAAAAGGGAGAGATGTTTGCCCTGCTCTTCCTCTCTTTTCCACCTACACCTACAGACACCACCACCAACCGACTGAAGCGCTGATCAAAGGGGAGAGCCTGGCTGAAGGTCAACCAGCCAGCCTGTGGTGAGAAGCATCTAAGTTTGTAAGGACATTGAAAGTGTTAAGATCAGCTTAGAATGCGTTTTGCTTTTATTTCATTTGACCAAATCTGACTTGTTGCGCTTTCACTTATAATCACTTAAAATCTATCTTTGTAGTTAATAAATTAGTTTGTTTGTTCTACCTGAAGCAGTGTGTTTGGTTGAAGCGTGTTAGAGACTCCCCTTGGGATAACAAGCCTGGTACATATCAATTTCTTTGTTAAATTGACGAACTCATATAAGCTTGTAGCGTCCAGAGGGAAAACTGGACACTGCAAGACGGAGGTTCCTAGTGTTGTGTCTGGGACCGGAGATATTGGCTAGTGTCATTCGGTTGCACAATCCAAGGAACAGCTTACATGCCAGAGGCTGTGCGTGAACAGCCCAGGAGTGGGAGTTCTCACAGCAGAGCAGGGTAAGGCTGGCTCCCAGAGTCAAGGATTGGAGTGACCTAGCAGATCACCGGTCCGGATAACACTAGAGGGGAACATCACACATATCTATATGGGCAGCGCTTTATGGTGTACACTGACCACTTGTCCTGACGTGGCTGCACCGGATGAATGGGGCTAATGCCAAACTCCTAGGGTGGAGTCTGATCCACCAGGATGACTAGATGGGGGTGTCCATGTTAAGACGAGCGTGAATGCTATAGTTGATGCTATGTCCCAGAGAGGGGGGCTTGAACTTCCCCAGGTCACCAGCTGGAGTGACCCCGCTCAGTTCAGACTTGAAGGGGGGGAGAGACGAGAGGGAGTGTGGGCTATATTGGCAGAGAGAAAGGAGGGTC
>NW_020696970.1:0-2649 GCF_002925995.2 Terrapene triunguis
GTTCAGTGAGAGTGCCACACTCATTGCTTCTGACACACAAAGATTCACACACACACCTTGCACGCAAAACCTCACCAAGGAGTCACATGCACCTGCTGGTTCCCTGCACCCCTGCTGTACAGAATCCAGTCACAAGGAAAGCTTGTGGGGCCCAGAGCTGGCAGGGAGTCCGGTGCTGGAGTATTTAACCTACAGTGACGGCACTCGGAGGAAAGATGCTGAACGAGTGCCAGTTAAACATTGGGAGCTCAGGTTCCAGGCCCCTCACAGGTCAGTCCATCGCTCTAGGGAAGGGGCACATCTGAATTCTCATCTGGTTCAGTCTAGCTGCGTAGTTCTTGTTTACACCCAGTCAGGTCTGAGGCCTGTTTCGCACCCTGTGTTTGAGGAGACCGTCAGAAACCACTCTCTGCAATAGCAAATGCAGGAGGCCGTGTTATTGCTCCTGCCCCAGCACAGACAGACAACGAGGGAAATGGTCTATATTTGAGGGTGGGACTCCCTGCCCTTGGCCAAAGACCAGCACCTCTCTTTGACCTGTCCCTCATGAAGCGTTTCTTTCAGCAGGGAGCCCTAGAGCTCAGTGGCTGGAGCGCTGCGTTTGTCACTGACGCTTGGGGAGCTCCAATATCACTGGGCTCCTCTGCCAGCAAGTCAAACGAAAGGAATGATTTCCTCATTTGACAATCCTGGGCTTGTGTGAGGGGGTGTCCACACTGCACACTGGGCCTGTCTCTGTGTGGCCTGGGCTTGGTGACTTGTGTTGCCAATCCGGTGTTTGAGCATCCAGACTGCAGTGGAAACTCAGGCCTCAGGCAGTGTCTATCCTACCGCAGTAAGTCGTCCTAAGTGACGCTGCTCCAGCTACGTGAATAACACAGCTGGATTCGAAGTAGCTTAGGTCGACTTACTGCTGTGTCTACTCTGTGCTGGGCCGACGGGAGACTTACCTTACCCCTGGCGTTCCCAGTGTAGTCCCAGAGTCGCCCGGAGAGCGCTCCACTGTCGATTTAGTGGGTCTTCACTAGACCCCCACTAAATCGACCCCCGAGGGATCGATCGCAGCAGACAGCCTGACAGCTGTGCTGCGCATCCAACCTGCACTACTCAGCCCCGAGTCAGAAATTCAGCTCCTGTGGGGTGTGGTCCCCTCCTCAGCTCCCCGAGTCCCCAGTGATTTCTGCCATCACTTGTCTCCAGCCTGTTTGTGTCCATACGCTCCCCGTGGGGAGGCTGTGAGGGGTCTAGTTACAAGCTCTGGTTGCTCAGGCCTGTCAGGGAAGGCGAGGTCCGGGGAACATTGACACTGGAGATCCCTCAGAGGAAGCACAGGCCATGGGTATAATAGGCGGGGAGGCTAAGCCTCCCCTGGCACAGCCGCCGACCAGGCCCCGGATGCCTTGGCCCCGGTGGCCCCTCCTGTGCTCCATCTCTTCCTGTATCTGCTTAGCCTCTTCTCCCAGCCCCCATCGCCCACTGCTGCCTGGATGAGTTCCCCCTCTCCTGCACTACACCCCTGCTCTGTGGGGTCCCTTCCGCTCATCGTGTGCCTCCTCTCCTCCACTCCCTCCCCCGCTTTCCCATGGGTCAGTCCTGGGGCTGGTTTTATTCAACATCTTCATTAATTATCTGGATGATGGGATGGATTGCACCCTCAGCAAGTTCGCAGATGACACTAAGCTGGGGGGAGAGGTAGATACCCTGGAGGGTAGGTATAGGGTCCAGAGTGACCTACACAAATTGGGATTGGGCCAAAAAAAATCTGATGAGGTTCAACAAGAACAATTGCAGACTCCTGCATTTTGGACGGAAGAATCCCATGCCCCGCTACAGGCTGGGGACTGACTGGCTAAGCAGCAGTTCTGCAGAAAGGGACCTGAGGATTACAATGCACAAGAAGCTGGATTTGAGTCAGCAGTGTGCCCTTGTTGCCAAGAAGGCTAACGGCATATTGGCCTGCATTAGTAGGAGCATTGCCAGCAGATCGAGGGAGGTGATCATTCCCCTCTATTCAGCACTGGTGAGGCCACACCTGGAGTATTGTGTCCAGTTTGGGGCCCCTCACTACAGAAAGGATGTGGACAAATTGGAGAGAGTCCAGCGGAGGGGAAGGACAATGATTAGGGGGCTGGGGCATATGACGTATGAGGATTGGCTGAGGGAACTGGGCTTATTTAGTCTACAGAAGAGAAGAGTGAGGGGGGATTTGATAGCTGCTTTCAACTACCTGACAGGGGGGTTCCAAAGAGGATGGAGCTCGGCTGTTCTCAGTGGTGGCAGATGACAGAACAAGGAGCAATGGTCTCAAGTTGCAGTGGGGGAGGTCTAGGTTGGATATTAGGAAACACTATTTCACTAGGAGGGTGGTGAAGCACTGGACTGAGTTCCCTAGGGAGGTGGTGGAATCTCCATCCTTAGAGGTTTTTAAGGTCAGGCTTGACAAAGCCCTGGCTGGGATGATTTAGTTGGGGATTGGTCCTGCCATGAGCAGGGGGTTGGACTAGATACCTCCTGAGGTCCCTTCCAACCCTGATATTCTATGATTCTATCAGTCCTTTGTCCATCCCCTCAGTAGGCACCGACTTCCCCTCTGGCCAGTGGGTGCTCAACTCCCGCTCTGCCCCAGGCCCCGCCCCCACTCCACCCCTT
>NW_020696971.1:0-2757 GCF_002925995.2 Terrapene triunguis
GTCTGTCAGCGGGGCGGCGATTTGGCTGTAGTGTGGTACAAATCGCCTATAATATCCGGCCAAGCCTAAGAAGGATTGGACCTGTTTCTTTGACTTTGGAACCGGCCACTTTTGGATAGCATCCACTTTGGCCTGTAGGGGATTTATAGTTCCTTGACCCACCTGGTGCCCCAGGTAAGTCACTCTGTTTTGGCCTATTTGATACTTTTTAGCTTTAACAGTTAGTCCTGCCTGCCGGATGCGCTCGAAGACTTTTTCCAGGTGCTCCAGGTGTTCTGTCCATGAATCAGAAAAAATGGCCACATCATCGAGGTAGGCAACTGCAGATTCTCCCAATCCCGCTAGGAGACCATCTACAAGTCTGTGGAAGGTGGCGGGTGCATTTCGCAACCCGAAAGGGAGTACATTGAATTCGTACACCCCTGCCTGGGTGACGAAGGCTGACCTTTCCTTAGCGGGTTCATCTAGTGGTACTTGCCAGTACCCTTTGGTTAAGTCTAAAGTAGAGATGAATTGGGCATGTCCCAATTTTTCCAATAGCTCATCTGTGCGTGGCATTGGATAGTTGTCAGGACGAGTTACAGCATTTAGCTTACGGTAGTCCACGCAAAAGCGTATTTCCCCATCTGGTTTGGGAACTAGAACCACTGGAGATGCCCATGCACTGGTAGAGGGGCGGATTATACCCATCTGTAGCATGTCCTGGATCTCCCTTTGTATAGCAGCTTGGGCATGAGGTGACTCCCGGTAGGGTGGGGTTCTAATTGGGTGAGCATTACCTGTGTCAATGGAGTGGTATGCCCGTTCGGTCCGTCCTGGAGTGGCTGAGAAAATCGGTGCAAAGCTTGTGCACAGCTCCTTGATCTGCTGTCGCTGCAGACGTCCCAGGGTCGTGGAGAGGTTCACCTCTTCCACGCCACCATTCCTTTTTCCTTCGTAGTAGACACCTGCCGGCCACTCCGCGTCATCTGTTTCCTGGGCTGTAGACTGGCAAACGTTTAATTCTCTGGAATAAAAGGGCTTAAGAGAATTAACATGGTATACCTTAGGCTTTATGTTGGAGGTGGGGGAGGCTATGAGATAGTTAACAGCTCCTAGGCGCTCCTGGACCGTGAATGGTCCTTCCCACGACGCTTCCATTTTATGGGCCTGGAGCGCCTTTAAGACCATGACTTGGTCTCCTACTTTGAAGGACCGTTCTCTGGAATGTTTATCATACCAGGCCTTTTGCTCTTCCTGAGCATCCTTTAGGTTTTCTGTAGCAAGGGCTAAAGAGTGTCGGAGGGTGCTTTGTAGGTTGCTTACAAAGTCTAGAATGTTAGTTCCTGGAGAAGGCGTAAACCCCTCCCATTGCTGCTTCACCAACTGTAATGGCCCCTTAACCTCGCGGCCATACACAAGTTCAAATGGTGAAAACCCTAAACTGGGATGTGGTACAGCCCTGTAGGCAAAAAGCAACTGCTGCAACACTAGGTCCCAATCATTGGAGTGTTCATTTACGAATTTACGTATCATGGCCCCCAAAGTTCCATTAAACCTCTCCACCAGGCCATTGGTTTGATGGTGATAAGGGGTGGCAACCAAGTGATTCACCCCATGAGCTTCCCACAGGTTTTTCATGTTCCCTGCCAGGAAATTAGTTCCCGAATCTGTAAGGATGTCGGAGGGCCACCCTACCCTGGCAAAAATGTCTGCTAATGCCTGGCACACACTTTTAGCCCTGGTGTTGCTTAAGGGTACTGCTCCCGGCCATCGGGTAGCAAAATCCATGAAAGTCAGTATGTACTGCTTTCCTCTGGGTGTCTTCTTTGGAAAAGGACCCAGAATATCCACAGCTACTCGCTGAAATGGGACCTCAATTATGGGTAGTGGCTGGAGAGGGGCTTTAACCTGGTCTTGGGGCTTTCCCACTCGTTGGCACACCTCACAAGACCGGACATAATTAGCAACGTCCTTGCCCATTCCCTCCCAGTGGAAGGACTTCCCCAACCGGTCTTTGGTTCTGTTCACCCCAGAATGGCCACTGGGATGATCATGGGCTAAGCTCAAAAGCTTTACCCGATACTTAGTGGGAACTACCAACTGTCTTTGAGGATGCCAGTCTTCCTGGTGCCCACCAGAAAGAGTCTCCTTGTATAAAAGTCCTTGTTCTACAACAAACCGGGATCGGTTAGAAGAGCTGAGAGGTGGTGGGGTGCTCCGCGCCGCCGCCCAAGCTTTCTGAAGGCTGTCATCTGCTTCCTGCTCGGCCTGGAACTGTTTCCTTGATGCTGGAGACATCAGTTCCTCCTTGGACTGTGGACTGGGGCTTGGTCCCTCTGGAAGCGATGCAGATGCTGGAGCTGTTTCCATTGACTGTGAACCGCTGTCCGCTGGTGCACTATGTGGTATTTCAGGCTCTGGCTGAGCCTCTTGGGTAGGGTTATCTGCTACTTCCGCCAGTTCAGGCTCGCTGGTGCCCTCTGGCATTGGAGTTGTAGATGGGTTTGCAAGCGCTGGACTCAGTGCTGGCAATGGTTCTGGTGCTGGTTGTGTTGTCAGTTCCGGTTCCGGGACTGGCTTTGGCTGGGTCTCTGGGATTGGATCCACTACGGCTGTTGCAGTCGTTGGCAGGGGATCCGGTTCCACCACCTGTGTTTGGGTCTCCGGTAACACCGACGGGGCTCTGGTGGACGGCTCAGGAACAGGGATGGGGGTGAAAGCTTGCTTAGCCTGGCTGCGGGTGACTATTCCCACCCTCTTGGCTAGCTTCACATG
>NW_020696972.1:0-1939 GCF_002925995.2 Terrapene triunguis
GGACCATGCACAGCTGAGGATGGAACCCAGGAGTCCTGGCTCCCAGCACCCCCTGCTCTAACCACAAGACCCCACTCCCCTCCCAGAGCTGGGGAGAGAACCAGGAGTCCTGGGTCCCAGGCCCCCCTGCTCTAACCACTATCCCCAACTCTGCTTCCAGAGCCAGGGAGTGAACCCAGGCGTCCTGCCTCTCAACCTTCCTGCTCTAATCACTAGCCCCCTCCCCTCCCCTGGGAGAGAACCTAAGAGTCCTGTTTTGTATCCCTGCCCCACCCTGATCCAGACACACACACACACAAGAAAGAGGAAGAAAGAGATAGAAAGAGGGGAACAGAGCAGACACCGAAAGAAAGAAAGAAAGAAAGAAAGAAAGAAAGAAAGAAAGTCGAAGGAGGAGACGCAGATCAAAGTGGAGCAGAAGGAAAGGCCGTGGCTGCGTTACTCAACTGCTGGGGCGTACAAAGCTTGTACAAAGTTTGGATTAAGATCTCCCAGGGGTGAGATTTGACGGGGGGAGTGCTTCCTCCTAGGGAGGGAGAGAAAAGAGGAGTGGGAAAGACCCGTGAAAGAGACAGACGGTTTAACCGAGCCCATACCCAAGCACAGCCCAGTTAAACCGGCCAGAGAGAGAGAACAAAAGACAAGCAGAGAAGGAGGGAAGGAGAGCGAAACAGAAGAGGAAAGGGACAGAGCCCTCGGCTGTGTAAACAGAAGCAGCCCCAGTTTGATTGTCCCAGGGGATCTTCAAACCAGTTGAAAAGTTTTCCTCCATTGACCTTTTCCCCAAATCAAATGTTTCAAACTGGTGGCAAAAAATTGTTCCCGCCGAATCATTGGGTTTTTTTCCAACCCGGTTTAAAAATTGCCCCAGTTTTGGGTGTTTCAAACCCCGCTCCAGGCACTCTGCTTTCCGAGCGGCTTCATTTCGGTTTAGCTTAGTCCAGTTTCTCAACACCGGCCTTGTTTACATGGGAAATTCGCTGCAGTGTTTGAACGGATGTAGGTGCTCCACGGATGCTTTAGAAGGCCTGGTCGTGGTTTCATGTCACTACGTGAAGAGAGTTGAGTCTTTCAGCCGGATGTACAATTAATTCGAGTTGGCTGCATTCGAGGTAGCGTCTCCGGGCGTAGTCTAGCTGCAGTGAGATTGTCCACAGGACAAATTAACTCCCAAGATCCCCAGAGCGGGCGGATTACCGCTGATCGGTTGTGCCGTTTCAACCCGAAGCCTCAGACTAGACCCGAAACGGCTTTCAAATCATGCGCGAATTTGAGAGTTTGAACATTTTTCAGTCCCGAAGTGGGAGGAAAAGCCAAAATCTCAACATTTTACGCCACCCGGAAATCTGACCAACCCCCCCCCCCAAAAAAAAACCCGCTTCCGGTCAATCAAAACATTTGGTTCATATCAAAGAGTTTCATTTCGGTCTGGATCTTTTTAAAACTCAAACTTCCAGCCCAAAAGTCGTTTCCAAGCGAAAATCGAAGCTTTTCATTCCAAGAATGGCAAAAAACGGGATGTGTCAACATTCACCAAACTTCCCCCCCCCCCAATTTTTTCGCCCCGGAACAGACACGTTCATTGAAATTGACACTTTCACAAAGGAAATGTTGGTGCTGAGAAACTGGGTGTTCCGCCCGCAATGAAAAATGTTTCATGGAGAAAATTCTCCTGCACCCCATACAGTTGTTGGGCCAAGCCAGGCACAAGTAACACCGCACTCAAGGGAAGATTAATCCAGGACTTATGTGCTTTCATTAACCCTACAGCCAGTCGTGATTTTCCAACAGCTCTTTTTGCGTCAAAAAGTGTCGCTTTGTTGAAAAAGTTGGAAAAAAAGGGTCGGTTTAGAAAAATCCCGAAAAAAAAAAAAAAAAACCACCGATAAAAGTTGTTTGAAAGTTTTGTGGCTACATTTTCGAAACAAAACAAAAAAAA
>NW_020696972.1:2039-3144 GCF_002925995.2 Terrapene triunguis
TTGTTTGAAAGTTTTGTGGCTACATTTTCGAAACAAAACAAAAAAAATCCGATTTTACGATTCAAACCAACTTTTTATCGGGACACAAGCTAATCAGACTGAAAGAAGTTTTTTTAAAAGTTTGAAAACGGGAAGACAACATTCGATTGACCCAAACCGACCGAACGTTTGGGTTTTTTTCATTCACATTTGGTGGAAATGGCCGCTTTTCTCTCCCAATTCAGGACCATACAACTTTTCAAAGCCCTAAGATATTCGCAGGCCGGAGAAGCCAGCATCAACCCACTTCGGCTGTGCGTGGAGCGATTTCAAATCAGGTTAGAAGCGTCTCAAAGCAGTTTGTATCAGAGGGAGGCGAAACTGCTGTAAGACCAGGGCTTCACGTGCTATGCCGTGGGAATTCAGATCTAGCAGGGGCCTATGGCTGGAAGTTGAAACTTGACAAAGTCAGAGGGGAAATAAGGTGGACATTTTTTAACTGGGAGGGGAATTAACCAGTGGGACAACTTGCTGAAGGATGGTAGAGTCTCCGTTTTAACTCAAGACCAGCTCATTAGCGCAAAGATCTGCCCAGGCTGGGCCAGGAATCGACACAGGGAAGCACCAGGCCTGCATCAAACAGGCGCTAGATCACAATGATCCTCAAATCTAGGAATTTCTCCACCCCTCTGGGGGCTGAATATTAAACTTCAGGAGTCCAGGTGCTGAATAAATGGGTGGAAGTCAACGGAGAGCAGCTAGATCAAGCGGCCAGATCGGGGCTCGTGACGTTCAGTGGTTTTAGATTTGGGCGTAGGCCAGGCCGGAGAGAAACAAAACACGCCCGCCGAGGGAATGAAAGCGATGCAGAGAGGAGGCCGTGTGTATTTGCATGCGGTGCTAACTTTAGCTTCTATCCGTCTGACTCTCCCACCTAGGCCAGTCCCGTAAGAGTGTCTTCTGCCAAGCCCGTGACATCCAAGCCACGCTTTGGAAACGTAGTTCAGGGATCTACACGCAGATCTGAGAGCGGGAGCCGGGGCGGATGCGGCAGGCTGTTCAGTTCCTTGGTCATTTTGAAAAGGTGGTGTTGGGGGCGGGGGGTTAGTTGGGGGGGGGGGGGGGA
>NW_020696972.1:3244-5545 GCF_002925995.2 Terrapene triunguis
GCTGGCGAAGCAGTTTCATTTTCAACCCTTTCAGCGTCGGAGGAGAGGAAGGATGCAGGCCGCAAAGTTAATTTCCCCCCCCCGCCAAAAAAAGAGAAATCAATCGAAAAGCTTTGAATTTTTCTAAGCCACAAAGTTCGTCTGACCAGCCCCGAATTCGGGGGACACGTCGGGGTCCCCCAAGCTGCAGTTTTCACACACACGCACCCCAAAAAACAGTTGCACCCCCAAGAAGTGCACCCAGCGGTGGTGCGGTTTTGTAACTGATCTATAGGGTACGGGACAGACCCTGTGTGTGGTGGTGGGATTCCCGGTGTCCTGGCCCAGCATAGCTTCTCCCACGGCCCACCCGGGCGTGGCCGGCTGGGGCCGCGGCATTTTGGGGCCGGCTGGCAGCATGGGCCTGAGTCCGTTGAAGACACTTCCCCAAACGGGGCGGACGTGAGTCTCCGAGCGACCCCGGGAAAGAGTGAGGGGGGGCGGGAAGGTGGGACCCACCCAAAGGCCGGGGAGAGAAAAGGGGGAGCGAGGCAGAGCCGGAGGAGGAAGACGGGAGAGGGAAGGAGGCAGAGGAAGGAAGGAAGGGGGAGGGAGGAAAGAAGGGAGCAGAAAAGGGGCCGCTGGAAAGGAGGGAAAGAGAACTGGGCCCAGGCGAGGGGTGGGAAAGGGGGTGTGAAAAAGAGGGAAAGGGGGTGTGAACAGGGAAGGACCCTGGAGGGAGACAGGAGGGGTGAAAAAGCGGGAAAGGAGGCGAGGGGGTGTGAACGGGAGGAGAGAGGGGTGTGAAACAAGGGCAGGGGGTGTGAAAGGGGAGGCGGGAGGGGTGTGAAAGGAGAAGGAGAAAAGAGGGGGGCAGAGAGAGGAGGGGAGCAGGAAAGAGTTGGAACCCCCCCACTTCAGGGGAAAGGAGGAGGAAAGTTGATCCCCCTCCCCCCCAGATAACCAGCTCCCCCTCCCCCACCCAGTCCCCGTCCCCGGCCCGGGGGGGGGGGATTCAGGGGAGTGAAGGGGGGGCTGGGAGGGACTCTCTCCTCCTTCCCGGGCTCTCTCTCTCCTCTGGCCCCACTCCCGTTGGGGGACGGGGAGGGGCAGGCCGGGCTCCTCCCGAGAAGGGGGTCAATGCGGAGCGGCTCTGGAGTTTAGGGCGCCCCCCTCCCCCCGTGCTTACCTTGACGAACAGCTCCACCTGCGTCTGCTCCTCGGCCATGGCCCGGGGCTGGCTCCGGGGCGGGGGGTTAGAAACGGACAAATCCCCCCAGCTCCGCGGCTCGGGCGCGTTTCAAGGCTCCCCCACGGGGCGGAAAAGCCGGGGCCGGGCCGGGGGACGCGAATCGCCCCACTTCGGAGTCCTACGGGCAACTCTCGGCGCAACACGGAGCCGATCCGGAGCGGCGGGTCCGCCCTGCCGGCCCCACCCAGGAAGAGAGTGAGTCACCGGGGAGGGGAGCGGAGGGGGCAGGCTGGGGAGGGGAGGGGAGGGGGGCTGCCTCTCTCTCCTACCAGCCCCGCCCCGCCCCCTTCCCTCTCCCCCACCTCCCTCCCTCTGCCCCCCGGCCCCCTTCCCTCTCCTCCTGCCCCACCTACCTCTTCCCTCTGCCCCCCGCCCCCTCCCTCCCTCCTTCCCCACCTACCCCCTACCTCCGCGCCCCCTGCGCCCCACTTTCCCCCACCTCCCACCCTCTCCCCTTTGCTGCTCCCCCTGTCCCGGCTGCTCTGAAGTTTCCCTTCCCGGGACAGACAGACGGTGCCAGTGAAAGACTCGCGTCCTTCGTGGGCAGTTGCAGGCAGACAGACAGAGCTGCCCCACGGATCAGGACTCTTGGGTTCTCTCACGGCTCTGGGAGGGGAGTGGGGGCTGGTGGTTAGAGCAGAGGGGGCTGGGAGCCAGGACTCCTGGGTTCTCTCCCCAGCACTGGGAGGGGAGCAGGGGGGGGCTGGGAGCCCGGACTCCTGGGTTCTCTCCCGGCTCTGGGACCAGCAGCTTAGAGCAGGGGGCTGAATACAGGGAGGAAAGGCCCATGTGGCCGTGGCAGGGCGGAGACTTGAAGCGACACAATAAACCGCTGTCCTCGGCTATGAATGGGGAGTCCCTGGCGAGAGGCCACGGAAATCCGGTGTCAGTCATTTCAACGGCTCACAGACCCGGGGGGGGGAGGAAAACTGGAGGGGGAGGGCAGAGATTCAAATCACCCCCACACTGACAACCGATAACCACCCCAGGGGCTGCGGGTCGGGAATGAGGGGCACCGGCAGAGTTGGGGGGGCAGGGCTGGGCTAGCAGGGGCTGCGGGTCGGGAGTGA
>NW_020696972.1:5645-6269 GCF_002925995.2 Terrapene triunguis
CCCCCCCACCAGTCCTTGGGGCATCTCAGGCCTGGCCCAGTGCCATGGGGACCAGAGCCGGCCCCCTGCTGCCCCTCCCCCATCACCCAAGTGTATCTGTGCATCCTCCGCTCTACCCAACCCCACGCCCGCTACCCACCCCCCTACCCATCCCCCCTCCCATCCATCCACCCCACCCACCTCTGTCCATCCCCCCATCTAGCTAATCCCCGGCCCCCCATGCATCCTTCCATCCGTCCCCTGCCCCCCTCCACTCCAGCATCCCCCCCCAGCTGCCCCGGCTCCGCCCCCCTCCGCCATGCCAGCCGCCTGCTCTGTCAATATTGACCTTGGCAGCTGGGCAGCCTGTGACCCCTGCCGGAGGCCTGGGCCCGCAGCCCAGATCTGGGGGGCTGGGGGACACCCCGGGCCCGTGAGCTGATCCCCGAGGGGCCCAGCCGGGCTCCTGCCCATGGGGGGCTGATTTAACCCCTCGTAGCCCATATTCCCCCCCCCAAGCACACCCCTGGGCTGCTGCTTGGCCCCGGGTTACCCATTAACCAGCAGCAGCTTCCCCTGCCCTGTGCTGGCCCCCGAGTTACAGTCCCCGCTGGCCAGCCCTGGGCGCTCAGCCGGCAGCTCCGG
>NW_020696973.1:0-7604 GCF_002925995.2 Terrapene triunguis
TGTAACCCTTCTGCCCATCTAAGTTGGCAGCAACAAGGGCCGGGTTCTGTATCTAGGGGTTCCGTTTCAATAACACAATGCAAAACCGGCTCGAGCCCCCACCCAGTGACCTGGGACAATTACATACCACCCCCCTGGGTACCTCTAAGAGGCAATACTTCCCCTCTCGCAAGCACGGAGTCTGAGTGTAGCAGAAAATGTTTAATAACATGAGGTAAACGACATCAGCATAAAATTGGAAAAAACACCACAAACAGGATTCATAACACAAACCATGAGCAAAACCCACCCCAGCAAATTGGGCTGTGTCCTTTCCCTTTGGTTCTTGAATCCAGCAACCCAAAAATCACCCAGAGTCCCCAAAGTCCAACATCCCCAAAGTCTCTTGGGTCCAGCAACCACCCAAAGTCCCAAAAGTCCAACAACCCCCAAAGTCGCTGTCCCTGGTCAGTGCAGTCCCAGAGTAAAAGGGGGGGGGCACGCAGGGTGTTAAGGGGCACCTTACGTGATCCGAGGCTGGCCAGCCGTCTGTTTCTCCGTGGGGGTTCCGCCGCAGCCTTTACCACGAGCCAGTCCACTTTCTTGCCATCCCACGAACTGCTCCGCTCTACAAGCTGCTCCGCTCCACTCCGCTCCGCTCACCGACCTGTGAGCCGCTCCAGCCGTCCCCGCAAACAGCTCCGCTCGCCGTTCCTTGGGCCACTCCAACCGGCCCCGCAAGGCTCCACGCCGCTCGCTGCTCCTCCAGTCGTCCCCACAAATTGCTCCGCCAGCTGCTGAGCAATATAGCTTCAGGCTCCCTCACTAGTTAACATAGCCTCAGTGATCTCAGCTCTTAATATCACATGTCACTGCAAGACTTCATTACTCACTTGCCAGCACACACATATACAGGAAGACTCACAGGTAAACAGCCATCTGCAGACAATGGGAGTCATCAAGATTCCAAACCATCATTAATGGCCCACACTTTACATAATTACAATAGGCCCTCAGAGTTACATTTTATATTTCTAGTTTTAGATACAAGAGTGGTACATTTATACAAATCAGATGATCATACTCAGTAGATTATGCACTTTGTAATGATACCTTACAAGAGACCTTTTGCACAGAGCATATCCCAGTTGCATTATATTCACTTATTACCGTATTTTCTCTAAATTTATCCCAGTTACATTATATTGACTTATTATTATATTTTTATAAAACCATGTAGACTGCACAACATCACACCCTCCTCCTGAACTTACTGCCAGAGACTTGGACACTGACCATGGCGGAGGCAGTATACCTAAAATTTGTTTTTGGGCTCCCTAATAACATCAGCTCTTTTGTGATTTCAGCTGTTAGTGATTTCAGCTCAGTATAGTAGGGGAGCCCCAGTGCTGATGCACCATTGGCCCAAAGTGAATTCAGCTCAGCAGCCTGTAACTAGACTCCTAAGGGAATCAAAGTTAGCTCTGACATTCCACAGTGGAGAGAGGAGATGGTGCAATTGGTGTTTCAGGCCCTCAGAGGGGGGCCCATACCATCAGGTACAAATACCTGTCCCCATCATCTCTCAATTCACTGGGTTTTGTAACCCATGCCCCTTGTCAAGCAAGTGCTACTTAGGTAATGGTGAAGGACTCACTCAGTCCTTCTGTCATACAACAGTTCCACTGGCCTTGATTCACAGAATCAGGGTAACAAAACTTTATTCTTCCTGCCCCAATAACAGAGAAACTGGGGCTCCCACACCAGCCAAAGTAACCACTTTCAGTTGCTGTGTTTCCTGCCAGGCGAGTGGGTGTGCCTATGCAAATAAGATCAGCCCCTGGAGTTCTTTTCCACACTCGCCATAATTCACCACCAGATGTCAGGGTAGAGCTCATCCTGACTCTGCTTACATCCTCCCCCCAGCCGAGAATTTGTCGTCCCGACAAATCACACTCCCTATTATACCAACTCACTGGTTCCCTCCAAAGGGCCTCAGATAGCCCACTTTAGCTTCCACAAGCCTGTGTGCTAAACATATTGGTTCCTCACTAGTCACCCCAGGTGCATCATAAGTCAACCGTTTTACTGGTCTTATTACCCTGTCTCGTCTATTGAGACTCTCTGTTACCGTGGTAGAGTGGACAGCCTCTTGAACGACAGATGGGGAGGTTTCCTTTGAGGGCCCCTCGGCTACTGGCATAGGCTCCTGCAGTTCTAGTTCTAACAGTGGAGGGTCCAAGGTGCCCAGGACATCCTCCACCTGTATGTCTCCACTGTCCAATAACCTGTGTGTGTCATCACATGGGGGTCCCACCAGTGGCCCAGGGGTGTCAGGAATGGGCCTAAATACTTCTGCCATGGGGTTTAGGGCGGAAGAGGAGGAGCTCTCTTTTGATGCTGATCGAGACTGAAATCTTGTCTCCATCCCAGGATACACCATGGTTGTGTCTTCCTCCTCAGACTCACTCTCGCATGTGCTGCATAGGGGTAGGTTAGCTGCAGGGGGCTGGCTGTCCACGTTGGAGGGCAGCTTTGGTCCAGCACCTTCGTTCCGCCCGGTTGCCCTGTTGTGGCCCATCTCATACGGGGTGTCTACCAATTCCCCCACAGGGAGCAAAAGGTTTCTATGCACTGTCTTTGTCTACCCTGGACCATCTTCAGGTTTGATCTTGTAGACCGGCAGGTCTCCCAGCTTTTCCATCACAAGTAAGGTATTGCCTTCCATCTGTCAGCTATCTTGTGTTTGCCAGTAATACCCAAATTTCGCAGCAGGACTCTGTCCCCCGGCTGGAGTTCTTGCAGACGTACCCTAGCATCATATCGATGTTTGTTCCGGTCTGCGTTCTTCCGAGCCGCAGATGTAGCTAAGTGATAAGCATCCCGCAGCTTTTCTCTTAGTCGGGATACATATTGCTGATGAGTTTCATAGCTATCTCCATCCTCTGATACACCAAAGCACAGGTCTATGGGTAATCTTGGTTCTCGCCCAAACATTAAGAGATATGGGGTGACTCCTGTAGCATCATTCTTTGTGGCATTGTAGGCGTGCACCAGAAATGCGACATGTTGGCTGCAGGTTGCCTTCTGCTCTGGCCGCAAAGTCCCCAACATATCTAATAGGGTTCGGTTGAACCTCTCTGGCTGTGGATCACCTTGAGGGTGATAAGGCGTTGTCCTAGACTTTTTAATTCCCGCTATCCTCAGCACCTCCTTCAGAAGGTGACTCTCAAAGTCCCGCCCCTGATCCGAGTGTATCCGGGCTGGAAATCCATAAACTGAGAAATATTTCTCCCACAGTACTCGAGCAACAGTGGTGGCTCTCTGATCACGTGTGGGATATGCCTGGGCATATCGCGTATAATGGTCAGTCACTACTAGAATGTTCCCAATATTTCTCTTGTCTACTTCTAAAGACAAGAAATCAATGCATACCAGCTCCAGAGGTTTGTTGCTGGTGATGTTCTTCAGATATGCAGCCCTCGTGGGCAGAGTTTTCCTTTGAACACATCGAGCGCAGGTCTCACATTTCCTGCGAACATCTTCAGCCATCCGAGGCCAATAGAACCTACTACGAAGAAGTTCCAGGGTCCTCTCCATCCCTAAATGTCCAAAGTCATCATGCAGGGCCCTCATGGCCAGGGCTCTGTACTCTTTTGGCAGCACTAGCTGTGCTCGTTGCTTTTGTAAAGGGTCTGTGGTCACTCGGTGTAGCACTCCCTGAATCAGTTTCAGTTTGGTCCATTCTCTCAATAGTAGTTTACCCTCTGGGTTAGGTGGGACAACCACAGCTGGGCTTCGCCCCTCCCTTTTGGCAAGTAGTGTATCACGAATGTCAATATCTTGCAGCTGGGCTTCCTGCCAGTCCGCCGCACTGAGCATGGGCAAAGGAGATTGGTCCAACGCAATATAGTTCACTGAAGCAGAAGGCACGCATTCAGGGGGCAGGCCCAAAGCTTCTGCAGCACATCCATGAAGACTTTCATGGGACTCTGGCTCTCGGCGACTCACACTGCAAATAGCCCTCACTCCATCTGTGGGTATCACAGCAACTCCTGGTGCCTGTGGACGCCTGGACAATGCATCTGCATCTACATTGCTTCTCCCTGATCGGTATTGAATGCTGAAGTCATAGCTAGCCAAAGCGGCCACCCATCTTTGCCCTGTAGCATCCAGCTTAGCACTTGTTAACACATAGGTCAGTGGGTTGTTGTCTGTCCACACCTGGAACTGAGCACCATATAAGTAGTCCCGAAATTTCTCAGTGATGGCCCATTTCAAGGCCAAGAACTCCAGCTTGTGGGTGGGATAGCGAGTTTCACTATCAGACAGTCCTCGGCTGGCAAAGGCTACAGGTTTACGTTTTCCTTCCAGTTCCTGGTACAGTACTGCTCCCAGACCCTCCAAACTGGCATCAGTATGCAGGATAAATGGTTTGCTTGGGTCAGCAAAGACTAGGACTGGAGCATGAGTTAGGCAAGTAATGATTTCTCGAAAAGCCCTTTCACATCTCTCATCCCACCGTGGCCCAAATGGTTCGAAGGGGCCATAGTGTCTTTGCACAGGAGGCTTTGGGGACCTCCCCTTATTCTTGGTCTTAGATTTGTTCCTGCTGGACTGGTATCCCCTGGTAAGATCATTCAGAGGTTTTACAATCGTAGCATAGTTTTTCACAAATCTGCGGTAGTAGCCACTAAACCCAAGAAAGGTCTTGAGTTCTCTGTAGTTACTTGGACATGGCCATGTAGTGAGTGCTTCTATTTTATCGGGATCAGTACTCACACCCTCTTGGGACACGATGTGACCCACATACTTCACTGAGGTCCTGCAGAACTGGCATTTGTCAATTGAAAGCTTCAAACCATAATCCTCTAACCTATCAAGCACTTTAAGAAGTCTTGCTTCATGCTCCTCCAAGGTTCTTCCAAACACAATCAGGTCATCCAAATAAACTAACACTTGCAGTAAATTCATGTCTCCCACAACTTTCTCCATAAGACGTTGAAATGTGGCAGGTGCTCCAGAAATCCCTTGGGGCATGCGTTCAAACTGATAAAACCCTAATGGGCAGATGAAGGCTGTCTTCTCCTTATCTTCTTCACCCAGAGGGATCTGGTAGTATCCACTCCGAAGATCCAACACAGAGAACCACTGACTTCCTAGCAAACAGTCTAAGGCATCTTGGACTCGGGGCATTGTGTACTGGTCAACCACAGTACGGCGGTTGAGGGTGCGGTAGTCAATACACATCCGGATTTTCCCATTCTTTTTACGGACCACCACAATGGGTGAGGCGTATGGGCTGCGGGACTCTGTAATGATGCCATTCGCAGCCAGCTCCTGAAGATGTTGTGGCACATCTTCCATCTCGGAGAGAGCAATCCTCCTAGATCTCTCCCTGAAAGGTCGAGAGTCATGTAGTCTGATGTTGTGCTCTACTCCTTTTGCACATCCCACATCCCACTCATGCAATGAGAACACCTTGGATCTTTCACAAAGTTTCCTCCTCAGGCGATCTTTCCACTCCTCGGACAATGGTGAATCTCCAAAGTCAAACTTTGCTGGGTCTATTGTCGGAACTTGAGTCTCACACTGGGGTTTTACAATTGATTCAGGCTCGAAGAGGTCTGCTATCTTTTGTCCTTGCTTCACAACAACATCTCGACTTGTTTCATTAGCAATCAGTATAGTCACCTTTTCCTGGGCTTCAGCAGGTAGGGTTATGACTCCACTGGGGACCAGCACTCCCTCCGGGAGCTCTCCTTCAACTGGCTGCTCTACCATTGCTAATGCCCCTTTACTGCCTTTCAGCCGGGTACTCATGACAAGCACTTCCTGCTCTGTCCTTGCAGGCACTACTAAGGGGGTTGTGCCCATGTACTTCAGTGCCCCAATCGGTAGCTCAGATGTCTCCTTTTTAGCACCCTCAATCTTCCTATAGGCTTCAGCACAAAGCGTATGGATCATCAGGGTATTCAGGTACTGGTCCCCAGCCTGTCGTCTGCAGTAGTCCGCGAGCACCTTGAAGAGACTGGAGTTGGTCCCTATCAGCACAGACACATCAGAGGTCCCTTTAGGGTCAGGGCATATTAATGCAGCTGTGTCCACCTCTTCTCTTACCCCAGCAACCTCCTCTGGGAATTCCAGGTGCACTATGACATACCCTTGGTAGGGGTATTCATCCATGCTGAGGCCACACAGACCAACGCCAGTCAGTGGCTGTATAGGCAGGTGCCTAAGCATCTGTTGGTAGAATGACTGAAATATAATAGTCACTTGAGATCCAGTGTCAAGCACGGCTTTACACTCCACCCCTTCAATCTTCACCATGACCTCTGCTCGAGGCCCTATCAGTCCTGCGGGGATCCCAGCTGGACGGTCGTTTCTGGGGGAATCTTCAACTCCTGCAGGCCTGGGTGGTCCCCGCCCCCGGACTCTCTGGCAGCTACCGGATCTCTCCCAACTGATCCTCAGCTTTCCATACACTAAGGAGGGGTTTTCTTCATTATGGCACTTGCCAGCACTGTGTCCGTCCTGACCACATCGGTAGCAGAAGAATTGTCCTTTCCCCCTTCACCCAGGTGGGATGGTGGCTCTAAATGCTGACTTCTCCATCGCCACAGTCAGAGGCGCCTTATTCCTGGAAGTCTTAGCTCGGTCAATGGTGCTTTGCAGTTCAGCTATCCGTTCTGTCAGGACCTGCATTTGTTGGGCAAGTTCCTCTGTGGTGCTCACCATCAGTACACTGGCCATTTGCAGTGGTGTTGTGCCGGCTGGCTCCAATGTTTGGGCTTCCCAAAACTCACTGGCAGCCTGCCTTTCTTCCTCTTCTCTGACCTCCTTTATCAGCTGGGAATAACTTGGGGGATGTTCCCGTCGTTCTCTTAGCCGGAGATGGAGTAGAATCGGGTTCTGATACTGAGCTCCTCTTACAATTTGAGCCAGTCTGGTCCGATCCATCTGTTCAGCAGTCACTGCTCCCCTCATGACAGCTCTCTGAAGCAGTCTCTCCAGCCTCTGTATATAGGCTGAAATCTTCTCGCCAATTTGCTGTCGGGAATTAAGGAACTTACAGTAACTGTCTTCAGGGCCCTCTACGCTCCCAAAGGTATGATCAAGGGCCTCTAGGCAGTCCTTCACACTGACCCCAGGGTCAATGAGCTTCAGGGTGCGAATCACATCTAATGCTGGGCCACTAAGGCTCTCTATTAGACATCTTCGCTTTTCTGCTTCAGGTACGGCCCACTCCTGCAGCATTTCAGTGGTATGCTCCAACCAGGGTTCGAACTCCTCTGCCCCAGCAAATAATCTTAACTCACGACAAGAGTTTAACATAACTTGGGACAGCACAACCTTTTCCAATATTTGCCCCAGTGCTTTTGCCCAAACATTGGCTGAGGCTGCGGCCCCTGAGCTAGAGGCTGCAGGGCCGGGGCCCAACAAACCTGACATATTAGCCATTATACAAACAGTAATTTCCTCAAAATATAACCACAATTGTTTCCCAATGCAGTGGAACACTCAACAGGTGCTTGCGAGGGGTACTGACCCAGGGAATCCCGGACGAGCCCCCAAAAATGTAACCCTTCTGCCCATCTAAGTTGGCAGCAACAAGGGCCGGGTTC
>NW_020696974.1:0-3504 GCF_002925995.2 Terrapene triunguis
CCTGACTCACCACAGCATTATTTCTGATTTACACTGGTGTAACTGCACTGATCTCATACATTGACTAAGACATTTGGGAAACTCAAAATATTCATTATGTAATGATTCAGGATGGGATTTTCACAGGAACAGGGGACTGGAAGGGACCTCATCAAGTTCAGTCCCTGCTACCACAGGCAATCTTTTCATAAAAGCCTGATCATATATTTATCAAGTTCTGTCTTTAAATTAGTTAGGCTGTTTGCCCCACAATACTCCTATATGGATGTGTCACAAGGTCCACTCACTGCTAGGACGCCTCCTCCTGGTTGTTCCGGGGATTAGTTCTTTCCAGGTTTGACAACCCCTCTCTTCTCTCATTCTCTGGGACTCAGTGTGCTCCCTTTTCATGACTTGGCCGTTCGGCTAGGTCACTAGGTGTGTTTCTCCCTTTCAGGGTATCAAAGTCCCAGAGGACAAACCGTCCCTGGCAGTCTCCAAATCCACTGCCCTGACTGTACCACTTCCCCAGTGGCTGGTAGAGGAACCCAGGCCTGTCCACTAGTCTGGGTTCCAGCTCAGGGACCCCACAACCAGCAGCCACGGTCTGCACAGCCCCAAACCTTGCTACTGTTTGCCTGGGCTCCTCCTACTTTGCCTCTATCAGTCTCGTTCTTCACCCTATTCAGGGCCAGGACCCCAGGACTTCTATTCTCCCCATCGCTTCCTCCTTTCCCTTTCTATGGCCGTACCATTGTTTCACCAGCTCTACTTCAGGGACATCTCAGTTTTACAGAGATACAACATAGGTCAAGTCATTTTTTATCATTCTACATGTCCAGAGACCTAAAAAGCCTTCATCCAACTAGCTTTCCCCTCCCCCCCTCCCCCCCCAGGAGCTCACTATTGTGCCAGGGACAATCCTTTCACTCTCATGTGTTTTTCTCCTTTGTGCACATGTACACCAGTTGATGGTAATTTAGGTACCTTTGAAATGGATGGGAGTTGAGCATATAAATGCCTTTAAAAATCTGGCTCTAAGTGCCTAATTCACGTGGTACTTAAATTTCTAAGTCACTTAAGTAATTTTGAAAATGTTACCTCTGTAGACCCAGGCCCTGAAACTAGCTGCTGTGGTTTTTTGTTTTGTTTTTTTGAAGTGTAGACATACCCTTCACTCTTGGGAAGGTGACATTTATTGAAAGTAGCATGGCTTCAATCCCGCAGTTGTGGTGTGATGTGAAGAGTCTGTCATTTTCCCTCAGAGGGAATTGTGCGTACTCAATGAAAGTTTTCTGGAGACATACTGCATTTGGGCCAAACCTTGAGGTCCCTATTTAGTTATGTGGGGTGGAATTTTGAGCTGTGCTCAAGTGACTTAGGAGCTAAGTGCCACTGAATATCTAAGGGACTAAGGGCCTGATTTTTAAAGGCATATAGATGCTTGACTCCCATGGACTTTCACTGTCACTTAGCCTCCCAATTGACTAGTGGATTTGGGTGGTTAGTTTTTCATGACCAACTTGAAACACCTTCAAGGGTCCCAATTTCCAGAGGGTTGGGACTTTCTGAAAATCAGGCACCTTGATCACATCTCAGATTGGACACTCCAAAAATGAGGCACTCAAAATCACCATTCACTTATGAAAATCTTGGGTTTAGGCTGAAAATCGCAACCAAGAGCTGTGCCTGAGTAAGGACTGAGCAAAATCTGAATGAAGCCCTCAGTATTGCCCCATAGACTTCAATCTGAATCTGAGTAACTCAACAAGGAATAAACCTGAATAAGGACCTGAAAATGGGATGAGATTGCTGAGATTTTTGAAGTGACTATTTTTTTTAAATCCCTCAGGTGGCTTTTAAAATCTTTGCTAACATGTGCAAATTAGTAGGGAAATTATAATTTGTTGGTCAGACCCTCAGCTCATGTAAATTGTTGTATGTGACCGATTCAAAGGAGTTACATTAATTTATACCAGCTGAGGATCTCGGTCCATTGCTTTGGATTAAACATTGCCACAGATTAAACTGTGTCCCTTTATACCAATAATATTTTCTTTTCTTTTTTATTGTAAAACATTTAGTGAATGTCAGCACAATCATTTTCAAATATATATAGCTTAAATGAACAAAAAAAACATTTATTTTATATTACTGAAGAACAACCTTACTGGAAGACTCAATATTATTGCAGCAAAATTGGAGCATGCTGAAAGAAGAAGAAGAAGAAGAAGAAGAAGAAGAAGAAACTAGAGAAAAATCTATCAATATAGCTGACAAAGCCATTTTTCTTTACAACATATGTGATCCTCATATAATCTATCTATCTATCTATCTATCTATCTATCTATCTATCTATCTATCTATTGATGCAGTCTCACATTTGTACTCCAAGTATCATCACAGTATCTAAATGCCTGAACCAAAAATAAAATTGCCACAAAATACACAAACTCTTTGATTCAGGAGCTGCTAGAAGATGTTTCTTCTTCTTACTTTATCTTCTTCCTCCTTATCTCCTTCTTCCTTCTCACCCTTCTTCCTCATTATCATCTGTCCAGTTAGGAATGACTCTATTGTCTACTTCATCTACTCATTCTATGTAATGAGTACATACATACAGATTGCATAGTTATCAGAAGGCACTGAATCTCCTGTCTTTTGGGACCAAATCCCCCACCCCACCAAAGCAAACTCTGTTAGTTCTTCTGAAAGGGAAACTCCATTATCTGTATCCAGTGTTGTTGTAGCCATATTGGTCCCACAAAGCTCTGTGTAAGCTCAAGAGCTTGTCTCTCTCACCAACAGAAGTTGGTCCAATAAAATATATGACCTCACCCACCTTGTCTCTCTAATCTCCATTAGCTGTCAGTCATTAGCAGCTAGTTATAGTAATAAGGATTATCTACTAGAGAGCTACATAATCATGTCTTTTAAGACCACATATATAACATGACAGATGGGTAGGCTTGGGAAATTCAATTTTTATTTTTTGATAATTTTGATAGATAATATTGTTTCTTATTTTGAACCTTTTTAAAAATATGTGTATCAATTTAAATTTTAATACTTCCCCAACATTATTTGATCCAAGCATTTTTCCTCTTTTTATTTATTTAAATTTTCACAGTGGTAGGAAATTATGGGGGCGGGTGTCAGACAATGATTATTTAATGACAATAGATGTTGAGATTCAAAAAGTTAAAGCTTAATAACTGTTAAATCCCAAATTATCAACATCACATCAAAATAAAAAAGTAAATATCCTTAAATCATGCTCTAATAATTTCTCAACAGCATTTTTCTTACTTTGCCTATCTGTAAATTTTGAATATTATCAATGGAAATATTTTCTCATCGGTGTGTGTGTATATGGTGAAATCAATGTTTATTGACATTTACTGATAAAAAACTAATCCTTCCATGCCTAAGAATAGATTATTCATAAATCGTGTTTGGAATAATTTTGAAAATCATAGTCTTGTGTTGGGACAGTTAACAGAGAGAAAAAGAAATATATGAAAT
>NW_020696975.1:0-12782 GCF_002925995.2 Terrapene triunguis
GGAGGGGGGCGGGGACGCAAGGTGCAAGTTTCACCTAGGGCACGAAACTTGCACTGGCCCTGGTCAGCGCGCCGCCGGCAGCCCAGGGGTTCCCCTGGGTCAGCGGGCTGCTGGCAGCCCAGGGGAACCCCTGGGTCCGCACGCCGCCAGCAGCCCAGGAGTTCCCCGGGTCCGCGTGCCTCAGGGCGGGGGAGGAGCTGCCGCACGGCCCCCCGTGCCAGGGGAGAGCTGCCGCGGGGGGGCGCCTCAGGACAGGGGTGGGAGCGCCACGGGGCGCCTCAGGGTGGAGGGGGGGCGGGGAGCTGCCGCAGGGCTGGGTGGGGGGCGCAAGGTGGAAGTTTCGCCTAGGGCGCGAAACTTCCTTGCACTGGCCCTGTTCTCAAAGGTACAAGGCAAATAAATCAGAAGTTAAACTGTCCAACATACTTTTCTAGAGTTGCAAGCAGCGGGTCTGGTTCTGAACTGTTCTGTACTTGTAACATCTGGACTCTGCTCAGGCGAATAATTTCACAGAGCGACTGTGATGCATTTGAATGCCTCTGAAAAAGAAATGTTTGTTGTTGTAAAAGCAGTATAGGATTACACACTATCTAAAGAATACTTCTCATCCCAGAAATTATGAAGTTGTGCACAAAAAACATGACCAGATGCCAAGCAATTTTACAGGGGAAGGTAAAGTTTTTTTCAAACACATTTCTAAACATCAAATGCCTTTAGACAGGACTCTATTCCACTGCCACCAAGATGGCAGAATATCACAGCTAGGAGACTCCTGCCATCCTATTTCATCCCCTCAAGAATTTCAGGGGCCAGACTTCGATGCAGGTATGATAATAAGTACTAATTCCATAAATAAGCAAAGTCAATACTGATATTAAAGCCCTATTTCTGATTACAATATTGCTTTAAGATTTTCTGTCAGCTAAGATAGGCCTACTAGAATCATAACTGCTTGTAACGGTAGTAATTAATAAGCTAAACAGCTGGATCTTGACAAGCACAATAGTCAGGTTGGGAACACTTGCAGTGGGGAAATCCAGTATCCTAATTGCCATTGGCTTCAATGGTCTCAGGATCAAGAAAAAAATGAAACACTGGTATAACTGGTGATGTGTTCCCATGTAGACAAGGCTTAAAAGTTAGTCTGTGCCCTGATGAGCTTACAGACAAGGCAGATGAAAGCCTTGTCTACACAGGAGAATTTCTCCATTTATGCCAGCATAATTGTCCATGTGGACACTCTTATTCCAGAGTCAGAGTGGCTTTTTTTACTTTAGCTTAACCCCCTTCCTAAGCCACATAAACTAACCCAAAAGAGACTTATACCATAACAAGAACAGCTACATAGGGATTATACAAGTTGCAGCAGGAAGCTACACAGCTTGGCTTCAGGCCCATGTGCTGCCTCAGTTTCCCTCACTCCAGCCAACCACTGGCATCCAACACTTTAGGTGCTGGGCACTAGTCAGACCTGTCATCCTCCCTTGGTCACAGGGCTCACCACATCACCTCACTAGATGACAATACAGTCTTTCCATCCTCCTCACACACAACAGCAGTATGGGGGCACCCACATCCATTCTCTACTACAGGTTCCCGATCCTGGGAACCCTCCATAACAGGGCTATCTAGCCTTCCTCAGATAGCCTCATTGTGGGTTTCCGATTTCCCAGGGCCTCTTCCTGGATTCACTCTCCTCCCACTCTTTATAAAGCACTAATTCCGACTTCCTCGGATCTCCCAGTTCTACTGCTGTTTGCAATTCCTCCCTGCTCATGCTCCACAGGCTGTTCGCTCTCCAGCCCCAACAAGCCTGGTTTAGTCACAGGCTCTTTGTCACATGAGTTCAGCACTTAGCTCCTTCATCTGGGGAGGAGAGCTAAGCTGGGACAAGTGCAGTGGCACCCCAACCCTCTTAAAGGGCTAGCTCAATTTGTGACCCCATATCACAGAATCAAAGAATCATAGGATTGGAAGGGACCTCGAGAGGTCATCTAGTCCAGTCCCCTGCACTCATGGCAGGACTAAGTATTATTTAGACCATCCCTGACAGGTGTAAGTGTATTGGTTTAAATTCATACTTTAGGTTATACTGAAGAAAAAAAAAACTTTCTCCTGTAGGCAAAGCCAAAGGAAACATTCCTAGCCACATTTTACAAAGGAGAACCGAGGCACAGAGGGTCACTGCCTCAACATAACATAGGAGTTGAGACTTAAATCCAGATCCCTTGAATTCTAGCTCAGTGCTTCAACGAAAAGACCAACTTTCCTCTCGGGCTAATGTTGCTTCTGCTTGTTTTTCTGCACCTTGTAAACTGCAGGGTTCTCAGTCTGTATCTGAAGGAGAAAAACAATGGTGCTGGGGCTGCACCAGTTGAGAAACATCTCCTCAGATGTTTACATCACTCAGTCTTTGGCCTTCAAGGTTATATGACTGAGGACTTATTATTGCCTGGCAAAATAGCACAACATTGTTATGATTGTTGCAATAAACAGTGTAAACGGAAATTTCTTGCTGAACACTTCCTGGATTCTTTAGCTGGTAAGAAAATGTTGGCAAACAAAATAATGATGATGTTTTTCTCCCAGGTGATAATCCCCAAAGCCAGTGATTTTTCAGTAAGCAACCAGTGGCAGGGAAATCTGTGTGACCCTCAAATGTGTTGTGTCAGCAGACTTTACACCATTGCCTTTCTGACATGTTGGATTCTCATCAAAAACTGCATATTCATTCATGCCTATTAAATGCTCGGTATGCAGTGAGAAAGCTTTTTCTGCAACCTTTTCATTACATTCTTGTTAGTCACGTGGGTTACATACAATTAACATGATGCTATTATTATGGTACAGCACATACACAAACAACGTCGGCCTCTCTTTTTTATGACATTCATATGTTACAGCTTGACTACACAATGTTCCTTTAGACAATCCAGGGCCTGATCCAACTCTCATTAAAGCTGAGGGAAAGACTCCAGTTGACTTTCTCCCTATTTTAGGATTGCCTTTGTGCATTGTGACTGTGTATTAGACCTTCGTATCACAGCTCTGCTTTACTAGTCTATGCCAGGACAGAGTCTTTGCTTTCATAGTACGGCAATATTTGTTCTTACAACTACTTTTTCCTTTAAAAAACAAACCCAAATTTAATGCAGATAGGTGTAGGCTGGAGCAATAGCCTGGGGAGTCAGACTCACGCAAGATGGGCTCAAGCTACGGTGCTAAAAGTAGAAGTGTGGATGTTGTGGCTCAGGCAGCAGTTCGGACTCTTAAGCCCACCCCACACCCTCTCTCTGAGCTTCTGTAGCTAACCAGTCTCTACCCCAGCCCCAGACTCCACATTGCTATTTTTAGCATGCTAGCTTGAGTCTGTTCACCTGAGCTGGGAGGCTTGCTCCCAGGTGCAGTATAGACCTACCCTCAGTGACTCAATGGAGAATACTAATTGACTTGACAGATGCCACCACGGAGCCATCACTTAATTACTATTTCCATTAGCACCTGGGATATATCTGGTAGTTTCCAAATAGAGAAGACGTCACGCTTCCTGCTCTGAGGTGCTCGCAAGAAATGATTTTCCGTCAGTGCTGAGCTGGAGTAGAACTAATATCCCAGAGATGAAAGTTTCCATCTCTCACCACCAACCTTATTAGCAGAGCACTCTCCCTTGCTAGGTATTTTATGGTAATGAGTTACCACCATAACCTCCAGGATAAAGATTTGGTTCTCCTTCCTTTCCCAATATTGCTGACGTCACTACCTTTGGAACAGAGCTTGTGCCATAGGATGCGCCAAAGTGAGCCCTGTTCCTGACATTGGGATACATAAAGAGAAAGGGATATCTTTAGAGGATTATACACCTCTACCCCGATATAACGCTGTCCTTGAGAGCCAAAAAATCTTACCGCGATATAGGTGAAACCGCATTATATCAAACTTGCTTTGATCCGCCGGAGTGTGCAGCCATGCCCCACCAGAGCACTACTTTACCGCGTTATATCCGAATTTGTGTTATATCGGGTCGCGTTATATCAGGATAGAAGTGTAGAGTATACAATATACCACAACTTTCTGGGCCTTACCTGTGGTTTCAGTAGGAACAAGCCCTTGTCCTTATCTTTTAAAGCACCTTTTACGATGATTCATGCAAGCATTATGACTGTGAAGAAGGAAGCTACAACTGAAAATACAGAATAGCATCTATAGAGACAAAGCAATGGGCCAAATTGCTCAGTGGTAGACACCTGCTGAAGTCAATGGAGTTAGAACTATGATTAATTTGACCCAGTGCGTTAGAGGAAGCTGATGGAGATTTCTAGATATAGCACTCTGATTATAAACCAGTTCAGTGGCAACTGGAAAGACTGGGAGTTGGGGAGAATAGATGAAAATACTTTGCTTCCTTGTTTGGAGTAAACTTTTATCATTTCACAAGACAGACTAGATGGTCTGCTATTGAATTGTGAAACAGGCATACAAACTTCCTGCATACCTAATTGCTTAAAAATACATAAGTCCCCCTCCCTCTGTAAGCTTCATGGAATGTTATGTAAAGTGTATTGCCACCTTGAGGGTATTCTGGGAACTCCACCAATGCAGTATTTAACAAGTGCTGGTATGTTCAGAACACAGAAGTGGTCTCTGCACCCAGGGGTTTACCATAGACTAGCCACATGCTGCAGACAAACAGAGCACCAAGTGATCTGATTATATATTTATCACAAAGTGGTGTGATGTAGTCAGTTGGTTTTTAAACACACAAACCTGAGACTATGCTTTCCAGGGCAGATTAGTTGCATAAGGTTTAGCAGAAATGGTGCATTTTCAGGAGGGTTTTGGAGTAGATGGTAGGTGGCCAACACCTCAGGTTGGGCTGATAGCTCCAAGCCTAAAGAACAGCGTGGGAGGACAGGTGAAGAATGGGGGAAGGACATTTGGAGTAGTTAGGCCTCTTGTGCAGAGCACAGCTCATGCCAAGTGCTAGACTAGGAGCCATTGAGACTTGGCTAGGCCAGTTATCAGCATGTATCTCAGCTGCCTGTTCTGGTTACAATTATTGAACAAATGGTGACAATCAGGTGGCCGCAGTACCTTTGGACACTTGTTAATTTGGGGGCATGTGACAGACCAGCTTGTTACATCAGTAGATAATTTCCTGGCAATGGGCCAAGATTGCATCTCCACCCTGACATTCTTAGAACTGCCAGCTGCCTTTGATACTGTTGAGCATAAGGTGTGTGGACTCAGTTGGGGGCTGTACCAGGAGTGAATGGGGTTGCTTTGGGGTGGGACCATTCTTGTATAAAGGCTCTCAAAGGCTGCTGGTGGGGCCCTCCCAGGGAGTGCTACAGGGTTCCATCTTGTCACCTGTCCTCTTTAGAGAGCTATGGGGCAGTTACAAGGGCTGGTGAGGAGGTGGAGATTGCTGTGCCTTCGCTATGCTGAGGGGGCCCAGCTTTTATTTTCCGACCAGCCAGAAGGTTCAAGTGCCTCAGCTGCTGTTTGGATGAGAAAGAGCTGGCTTACCGTTGGTTCAAAGAACATGGAGAGGATACTGATTGTAGGGGAACAAGTGGAAGAGATGGCAGAGATAATATCACCTCCTTTGACTGAGGGAGGGGCTAGCCCCTAGCCCAGCATTTGTGGGGCAAGTGAGCAACCTAGGAGACTGGCTGGCCTTCCAGCTGCTATTAGAAAGTCAGGTAGAGGCTACAGCCACAATCAGCTTTTTTCAATTACATACAAGCAAGAGGCTGTGCCTGTTTCTTTCATAGACATTTGCAACCATCAACTGTGCTTTCATCCTCTCTTGTGCAACCACTATAACATGATCAGTGGTGCTACGCGTCTTAAATCTATCCAGAAACTGATGCCGGGTTCACTTGTTATGGACACATCTTGCCTTGACACCATTGCAGGCCCTGGAAAAACTGGCTATTTATTAGATTGGAACTGTAGCACAGTTAAGTTCCTGTTGAACTGTAATTTGGGATGCAACCTTAAAACCTTTATTTTGTACAAACCTCATTGAAATGGCAAAAACCAAAGTCAGTTATCTGTGAGCACTGCTTTATCTTCTCATGGAGGGCTGATGAAAAATGGAGAGAATAAAGTTAAAAAAATACCTCCTTTTTGGCAAATTTTCACTCTTTTCTTTGTATCCTTTTATAAAGAACCCAACACTCTGGGGGCCTGTCCGTTGACCACAATATTGGTCATCTTATGCTGATTATCTATTTATAACTGATAATTGAGCAGTTTATAGAGTATTTTATAACGTTTTAGCCTTAACAGAAAAGAGATGCAAAGCAGAACCAACCTACTTTAAATGAGTCAGACAGGGAACCTAGAGGAAAGGTCTTTGAGCTGGGAAAGAGGAAGTCATTTCAAAACTCACCTGTTTAAATTTCCATGCAATTTAAACTACCCTTAATATTGGCCAAGCTCATGAACTGTAACCTAGAAGGCAGTCAAGGAAGAGCTGTTGAATTCCCCGTTTAAAATAAGTTAGCACAGAGCCTATGCAAGGACGCTGCATGCATGAAACCTGGGTCTCTAATGGTAAGATTTTCAAGAGTGCCTAAGCAAGTTAGGCACCTAAATACTATGTCAGTGGCACTTCAGTGCCCAAGTTACTAAAGACCTATTGAAAATGGTACCGTAACTTGACAAAACACAATCCTATCCCCCTCCCCCCCCAAAACACTGCCTTTCATATTTGAGCCTGGTCTACACACAGATTTTCTATCAGTATAACTATGTTGGTTAGAGGTATATTTTACTGAAAATTATACATATATAATCCCTAATGTGGATGCAGTTATACAGCTGTAAAGGCATCTTACACTGAACTTACTCCCCTTCCCATACAGGAATAAGCTCTACTGGTATAAGAATCTTTATACCAATCTAGAATTGCATCCTCTAGTGGATGGGTTGTACCATTTTAAATATACAAGTTGTACATCTCAGCTATACCCGTATGTAGACAAGACAACATAAGACCATACATCACTTCAGCAGTGTTAGCCACAATAACGTCCCAAACACATGGAATGCAAGTCAATCTGTGGTCAGAGGTTCTTAAACTTCATTGCTCCGCAATCCACTTCTGACAACAACAATTACTACACGTCCCCTGGAGAGGGGACCAAAGCCTAAGCCCTGGGCCCCAGCAAGTCTAACCCCAGCCCTGATAATCCCATTAAAGTGGGGTCACAACCCACACTTTGAGAACTGCTAATGTAATTGATATCAAAGCTATGAAGTGATTTTAGATTTTGTGTTTGCACATTTGATGAAGTTGAGGTATGCATTGCTTTTAGAGATCTGTTGGAGATGGAAGTGAAATCCCTACAGAATGTGTTACTGACAGCATTGTAGGCAATATGCAGGTGGAAAGGAATGCAATAGGAAAGTTTTGGAATAAGATCTAAATCGGCAAAGAAATCAGCGCCATTTTGGTCATTTACATAATATAATCATTTAGGAGAATTAGCTTTGAAGTGATGCAGTAGAACGTACAAGCTAATTCTGATTTTCTGCCCATTGGGTTTCACAACATGATTTAGCATCAAGTGCATGTTTAGGTGCCTCAGGGTGGGGTTTCAAAGGTGTCTAAGTGATATAGGAGCATAAATGTAATTGGCTTCACCTACATGCAGAATCAACGAGGCTACATAAGATTTTTTTTCCCTTTAAACAAAGCCCAAATCCAGATCACTGTTAGACAAGAGAGAAAACTCCAGGGGCATTAGTGTTATTATAACAAAACATCCATTTTAAACAAATTGTTTTATTAGCTTCTGTAGCAAAAGTTTAGTCAAATAGGCCAAATCCCATGTCATCGTCAGATTCCTCAGACTCCTCCTTCTTCTCTTCTTTCTTCTCCTCAGCTGCAGAGAGAAAAGATTTAAACAGTGTTTACTCATCTGGGAATATTTACAGTACATTTTGGACATTGCAGGTGTGAGGAGATCCCAAAACACGCTCTCTTCATGGAAAGCGTATCTTCCAATTAAATGGACACAAGTCACCCCTTGAAATTTCAGTCTCCATATCTACTCTGTGCGGTGCTAACGGATTCAGTTTCTTTTTAACCTATACGTTTAAAGATTAAGTGCCAAATTTTGCCTTCAGAGACATGCACAACTCTCAATTACATCCACAGGAGTTGTATACACATACCTGAGGGTCCATTTTGGCTCTATAGACTTAAACCAGAACAAATTAATGAAGGTGAGGAGCAAGCAACTGTGTATAACTCTTACTGGTTGGCTGGTTTTAACTAACCGCCTTCTATGTACACTACTTTAACAGTTTATTCCCAGGTACAGTGCAGAGATTGTCTTCAGCGCTAAACTATGTCAGTTAATATTTCAATCTCAGGACAAGAAGCCAAACTACAATAAAAGAAGGAAAAGCTTCCTAAATTTACATGATGGGAATTAAGGCACTAAGATTTTAATGTATACGCACCAGCAGCAGGTGCAGCAGCAGGAGCAGCAGAACCTGGTCCAGCTGAGACTGCTACAGCTCCACCAACTGGCATGCTGGCAAGTTTGCCGTTACCTGTAAGGAACAAAAGAGTGGAGAATAGTAATTAAGCACTCAGAGTAGACCTGGCCCTGCAAATACTGCAACGTGCAGAACCAAAGTTATGTAGTAAGATGGCACCTAGTCAATATGGTATATAGACACGTCTATGATAGGATGAAATGAATGAGAAAAATATATAAAAATACATAAGGGATGTGATTACAGGCTAGCCTCTGACAAATTAACCCCCACTAGCCACTTGCAAGGAACAACAAGGTGCCGGGTATTTTTGTTTGTTTAAAATACAGCACATTCTACAACAAGATTCCAGAGTTTAAGACTGAAACACTGGGCAGCTAGCCTACCAAAAAAATAAAAAAAAAAAAAAATCAACCTGGTATTGACAATAGTTTGGGGCAGAATTTTTTAGCCTACAAAATCCCCCAAAGCTCTCTAAATCCATATTAAAAAGTAAGACATCAACAGCAAGCAAACTTTACCGAAGAAAGAAAAAGGTATCCTTCGAGAAGAGCATTTCCAATATGACCTCTGCTAGGTCCTGTCTAGTCTATATTGTCTACAATATGCTACAACCTTGGACTTTGCAGGAATGCAGCACTGTTTGGGAATATGATTAGCTTCCCATGTATAGAAGAAGACCAAACAACATTTTAGCTGTTCCAAGGAGTACTGTGTAATAACCAGGCCCCTCCAACACAGTAGGAATTACATTACAGATGGGGACCTTTGAGATTAGTGAACTCACTACTGCTTAATGTCTCCAATTTCTGGAAAGTTAGCTCTCCGCCTTTTCCCTTGTGAATACTGAGATTCCCTCTGCTTTCAAAGTTTTCAAGTCTTTTTGCTTGTACTCCATTTCTAAGAATCAATTTCTAAATAATTCCTTAGAATTTCAGATTCCTATAACTAGCAAAATAAACATGTTTTATAATCATGTCAGATATTCTAGGAAGCCACATACAGTAGAACCTCAGTTACAAACATCTCGGGAATGGAGACTGTTCGTAACTATGAAATGTTCATAACACTGAACAAAACATTATGGTTCTTCTTTCAAAAGTTTACAACTGAACACTGACTTAATACATCTTTGAAACTTTACTATGCAGAAGAAAGATTCTGCTTTCCCTTTTTTTTAAAATAGTTTACGTTTAACACAGTACTGTACTATATATTTTTTTTGTTTCTTTGTTTTTTATTGGGTCTCTGCCGCTGCCTGATTATGTACTTCTGGTTCCAAATGAGGTGTGTGGTTGACTGGTCAGTTCGTAACTCTGAGATTCTACTGTATTTCTAAAATAAAATTATTCCATCAGCAGACAACTGAATCATTTTAAGTCTCTGCATCCATAATGGCTCTCTCAGGCCTTTATACAACATTCACAGAAGTATCTCATAGCTGCTGTACTTACTGATAATCATTAATGCCTGATCCTGTGAGCACTTAGGCATGTGAGTAAAGTTACAAAAATATCTGCTTAAGTGTTTGAAGGAATAGGGATTAAATCATTAGAGTGCTTTGGGCTATCTAAAAACAACGTATTTGGTCAGAGCAAAATATTCCACAAGTGGAACATTCAAATTGTTGTGCCTTTCTAAATTTATATTTATTAATTTTGCACTGAAAATAAAATGTGATTTTTCACTTCAGTGTTCTCTCTCAATAAGATTTATCATTTCTAGGTCTCCCTGAAATAAAGAACAGAAGGCTTGTGAATGAAGTGTTTAGTTCATGAAGTGACTTCTCTGCAAAAGAAAGTTCAAGAACACAATTGGGTAAACCAAGAACTACAATTTAGAATGCTAAAGTCTGGCTCATTCTCTCACCTAGCAACATGTCCAGAAAACTCTTGTTACGAGCAGACTAACTGTAAACTCATATTTAAGAGCACTTTCCAGTTTAATCTGGTCCACAAGCGAAACCTAGCAGGTACTGGCACTGACCTGCAGGAATTAGGATGGACCCCTACCCATTATATGATTTATCCCAATTTGTATCTTAATTGAGAGCCCTCTAAAGCAAGTCTGATTTAATGAAGAAAAAACAAAATCTGGTAATTCTCTGCCCTCAAGGGTCTTTAAATTAGTGACTGAACTAGAGAGGCAATCATCATAAATGTCACCCCCATGCCAACACCATGAGATTTTACTTACCCTGAGCAATGACATCCTCTATATTTTTTCCGTTCAGTTCACCAATAACCTATGGAAATTACAAAGTATTAAAACAAATTGTTTGATAAGCTGTTTTAAGTGTTATTCAATCAGGTTTCTGTGCAATACCACCTAACCAGCTGCTTGTAAGATTCCATCTTGCCTTATTTCTCAGGAGAATCAATGAATAAAGGTTTTTTAAAATAACTTATTTAAAATTTAATACCTATGTTAAGACCTAAACTTATGATCTATTAAAATAATTACAAAAATAGTATTAAGTAGTACATGTTTGCTGTTGAAGTTTTAAAGAAAGTCAACCCACTGAACTGGGGAAAAGCACTGGTTAAGCACCAGGAACCAGAGTTTGTTGAAGTGCTAAACCAGATTTTGACAGCAGGAGCCTCTCTACAGAGAATATTTTCTTCATTTCACTTTATTCCCCTGGTTCAGTTCAATGACTAGTTCATTCAAAGTTAAGAAACCAATTGGGAGCTGAAGAAGCAGGAAAACTTGTTTTCTTCTTCCAATCAATGAATAAAAATTAAGTGTGATTATGAGATCTGCTAGTTCTAAAAAATAAGGACACAGTGACCAGAAATAATCAGTTCAATTCAACAACTATAGATAATATTTCCTATGTTTAATAAATCAGTTTTAACTGCAAAACATGTTTTGATAAACTTTCTTCCTTAGGTGTCAAGCACATTCAAGATAGTTTTATTTAATCAAAAATTAAATGCTGTTTGTGCTTTTTTTTAAAACTGAATTTTAATTTCCATCCAAATAGAGCCACAAGTAAAAAATTAATCTAGTAATTAAGTGTCATTCATCATTTTCTAACATAAAAAAAGGTAAAAATAAATGCAAGTTAAGCTATATAACTGCTTATGTAAACATAGTGTGTCCACATAGCAAAAAGCAGGACCAAATTTAGCATAAAAGCTATATTTAGTAGCAAATCAACATATTTCAATCTCTTTTTAGGAGAATAACCAAGAAGTATAAATACAATCCACTCTATAGGACACTGAAATCCAAACAAGTCCACAGTTGGAAATAAAAACAAACACTAAGTGTGCCATGAGATGAAAACTGAAGACTGACACACTGGAGCATCTGTGCTTTTCTGTAGTCATCTCCTCATGAAATCCATTTCAGTGAGTTCACAATGAATTCAGGAAGCTGACAGCAATAAAGAATATAGAGGCCTTCTACAAGTCACAAAACAGACCCTCTGCAATAGTTTGTTAGGCATTTATGAGACTGATGCTGTACCCCCTTCCATGAGCATGCTCTGCAGCACGGGATCCTGAACCAGCATCCTAAAGTGCTGTGCGTTCCTCAGTACTCTGACATATGCTAAAGCCCAGCTGATCATTCCAGCTTTTCACTGGAATGGAAAATTTTACTATCAAAGTTGGAGTCCAGGCTGGGAAAGATTAAACAGGAAAACAAACTGCTACCATCTCAGAAACAAGCATTAAAGGTCAAGGGTGCTGCAGCTTCTCCAGGTGTGTTTCAGCTATTGGATAGCAGTGCAGGATAATGGAGAGTCACAAACCAATGTAAACAATGGAGGCAAGATTCTAAAGATAGGAACTGTAATGTCAAAAGTACATTGCAGCTTAGCGATAGCAACATATCTAAACAACATTTTTCAACAACTAATCTCCTGCTCAAGTGAAGCATGCAACATATGAATTGTCGTGTTTGTGTTTATTTACTCTGAAAGGTGTGTTTGAAGAGTCCTCTAGAGTTATATTGGAATAAGATCCGGTCAGTGTTAACAAATACAGATAAGTCAATGATGACAAGAACAAATTCCAACGTAACATTGTGGGAAAGGGATGATCAGTGAAAGAGTTTATGAAGGCCCTGGAAACCATAATAAAAAAAAGTGTCAATTTGAAACACACAACAGAATAAGAACCTCTATTTCAGAGTGCAGAACTATATCCTAGTACTGCATGGATTCTGGTTGCACAGAACTAACCACTCTGTTGGTTGGCTTTCTGAAGATTACAACTATCCATCTGAAAAACCTAGTTTCCCCAATATCATCTCTC
>NW_020696976.1:0-8879 GCF_002925995.2 Terrapene triunguis
GCGGGGGTGAGGGGGTCCAACCAGGGCCGGCTTTAGGCCAATTCGCCCAATTCCCTTGAATCGGGCCCCGCGCCTAAGAGGGCCCCGTGCCCAGCAGTGAGGTGGAGCCGGTTCCCAAGCTCCAGAAGCTGTCCACCCCACCTCCGGCCCCAGCTCTCCTCCCCCTCCTCCCCTGAACGTTCCACCCCCCTTCTCCTCCCCCTCCCCTACTTCCCGCGAATCAGATGTTCTCATGAGAAGCCTGGAAATAAGCAGTGGCAGGTAAGCTGGGGGGGCGCGAGGAGGGCTCCAGGGAGGCGTGGCGCGGCCCAGTCCGGCTCTGGCCGAGCGGCTCCCTCCGGTCCCGGCCCAGCAGCTCCCTCCGGCCCCGGCCCGGCTCGGGCCCAGTCCCCAGTCCCGATCCTGGCACGGCTCCGGCGGGGGTAAGTGGCATGGTAAGAGACCAGGGCCGGGGGGGGGGGGGGCGGCTGTTGGATAAGGCAGGGAGTCCCTGGGACAGGGAGCGGGTGGGGGGGGTTGGATCAGGCAGAGGTTCTGGGGGGGGCAGTCAGGGAACAGGGGGGGTTGGGTAGGTGGGAGTTCCGGGGGTCTGTCGGGGTGGTGGTGGATGGGGTCAGGGCAGTCAGGGGACAGGGAGCAGGGCGAGTTGGGTAGGGGGTGGGGTCCTGGGGGGCAGTTAGGGTGGGGGGGGGTCTTGGGAAGGAGTGGTCAGGGGACAAGGAGCGGGGGGGGGGCTGATGGGTTGTGGTTTCTGAGGGAGGCAGTCAGGGGCAGGACATGGGTGGGAGTCGGGGGGGCGTGTACTCACTGGGCAGTTCCCTACTGGGTCTTCGGCGGCGGGTCCTTCAGTGCCGCGGAATACCTGGAGCACCGCCGGGTGAGTCATCCCTGCCAGGGCCCCGTCGAATCGGGCCCCACACTTCCTAAAGCCGGCCCTGGGTCCAACCAAAACACACCGACTCCTGTGGGGACAATGGCTAGTCCCCCTGGCTACTTCCTACCATGATTCCTGTCACTGAAGACACCCAGATCACAATGTCTCCGGGCTCCGCAGGCTGCGCTGCTCCCAGCGACTGCAGCCTCCCTGGGGCATCCGCTGACACTTGGGGCTCAGTCTGGGGCTCAGCACCTCTGGCTCCTGTGGTCCGGGATTCCGGCTGTACCCACACTGGAGCAAGCGAGGTGCATCCTTCCTTCTCAGTGATCAGCACCTGACTGAGTTGGGCTGCTCCCTTTTATACTGCAGCAGCAGTTGGTGCATGCCCAGCAGAGGTGAGGGGGTGTGGCTTCCACTGCCAATAGTGCTGCCTTAACCCCTTCATCTCCAGTGCAGGGCCTGT
Organism: Terrapene triunguis; assembly: GCF_002925995.2. Classification (NCBI taxonomy): domain Eukaryota; kingdom Metazoa; phylum Chordata; order Testudines; family Emydidae; genus Terrapene; species Terrapene triunguis. Next base: position 1,341 of record NW_020696976.1, read on the forward strand.
ATACCCTATCACAGTGTTTGTTTTGTTTTTCCCCCTCCATGATGAACACTACCTATATTTAAATACATTTATTTCACTTTTCAGTTTTTCCTGCCTTGTAGGGCTGGGAACTTACTCAGCATCAGTTCAAAGAGCAGGCCATGTAAAAAGTTGTATCCACAGCAGCACTTTCATTTTTGGGGAAGCAACAGAAAAGAGGAAATTGAATAGGAATAATCACCCGACTTTAACTTTGATGATAAAGAGAAACAACACATAAGAGAAGGAAATTTCATAATAAACATTTATATGTATTTCTGTTTGTTTTAGGGAAACAAGATCTAGAAATTGGTAAGTGTTATTTTCCTTCCTCTGAGAAGAAAGTTTTTGTACAAAATTGGATCCTTGTGTGAGAGTGTAATCAAGTCATCAGTCACAGGCTCTGCCCTTGTGCCTGGCATCTGCCCGGACAATCAACTGTCACCACATTGATGCTCTGGACACATTTAACTAAGTGAATATTGGGCCCAGGAGCTACCACTGATCTCCAAGCATGGGTCAGCTCCACAGGACACTCACACCCCACTGGCTCTAGGTTGTCTTAGCAAACAGGAATCTTGCAAATGCACAATGCTCCCCACTGCCACAGTAATTCTTGTTGTTTACAATGTTGTTAATGTAGCTTTTGGCAAGTCATTTCCTACTGTTTAAAAAATAAAAGTTATTTTCAGTATAATTGGAATATCCTCTACATCATCACGAGGGTTTGAACGCTGGTCTTTCATCACTGCAGCACAGCTCTTCACCATTTGAACTAAAGAACTAGCTACAATCGCTGGCAGCAGCAGGAGGCTGTTACCGTCCACACAGCATGCACTAAAAACAGCGGGTTACATATGCATGAGTAGCCCCATATTACAGACAGCTTAGTCAGGCACATAGATGGGACACATTCTCTCTGAAAGGCAGTGTGGCTGAAACATGGATCTATCCTATTAGAGCTTTGAGTCTTTTCCTCCACTTTTGTAACATCTCAGTGGGATGTGAGGTTCTAATCAGGAGGTGTCACCAGGTTCTCCCTCGTGCACGACAACCAGACTGCCACAGAAATGGTGGGAAGAGGAACCTAGCGCTGTAGCAATTATTTCAAAGGACACATTGGTATTTATGTCACCAGCTTTTATATTCGGTTGCTTTCAGCCCCGTTTCGCCATATATTGTCCGTATTTGGTGTGCCTCACCTGTGATCAGTCTTTTGCCTTTCTGGGAAGTCCAATATCTCTTGAGGGAGAGAAGTCTCAGCCTGTAGGACCTAACCAGGAGCTTGTATTTTACAGGACTCAAACTCCCATTTCCAGCAGGTTTGCTTCAGGATTACTAGTAGCCAGGGCTCCCCTCCCCCACTGCATCAGTGAGTGAATCCAGCTGGTTCACACCCTGGACTGAGGGAGTCACACACGTTTAAAGTCTTCCTTCTTCCCCAGGTGACAGGTTTCTCTGCCAGCAGGAGAGATGAGTCTAGAAATTCTGGTTGCTTTGCTCCTACCCCAGGGCACCATCCACTAGGCCAAAGTGTATTGAGGAGGAGGACGTTCCTCCATTCTGTCTGTGTCCCAGCGGGACTGTGGGGTGTGCAGGGGAACACTGTCCGGTGCAGGGGGGATGCTGGGTGATTTTTCTCAGCAAGCCTCTAACAAGCTCTACAGAGCATAACAAATGAGGATACTCGGAGGCTGCTCACTCAGTCTGTTTGTGCTCCCAGCCCCTCTCCTCTGTTCCTTCTCTGCTTTTCCACTCCTCCTCCTTGAGGATCTCCCATTCATTTCCCACTCTGTCTTTCCTTCTTGTTTCTCCTCCTCCCACTCCTGGCACCTCCTCAGTCTTCATTCCTGTGAGTGAGAATAGCTGCTACCTGCAGCAGACACCTCCCGCTGCCAGCACAAGCCCGCACAGAGCGGAGCAAGGGAAGAGAACAGAAATGCAGAGAGTCTGGCTGCCATGGCCTCAGCAACCCCAGCACAGACAATGCAAGACAAAGCCAGTGCCTGCCTGTCTCCTCACCCCGCTCTGGCCTCCTGGCACATGCCCCTCCCCTTGCACAGCCCCTGGCCCCTGACGCCTGCCTATCCCCTCGCCCCCCCCCCCCCTGCTCCTGGCACCTGCCCCCCCCCCCCCCCCCCTTTGACCTCTTGGTGCCCACCCCTCACCTCACCCCCTCTTCCCCAAGGCAACCCAGAAATTGCCCTTCACCCCACCATCCCCAGCCTTCTTACCACCCGTCCCTCTCCTCCCCTTCCCTCTGCCTCTGGGTACCCACCCCTCATCTCCTCCCCTCTGCCCCCTAGCACCTGCTCCACCCCTCACCCCCTCTGCACTTCTGTACACGTATCCCTTTACTCACCCTGCCTCTGGCCCACGACACCTGCCCCTCCCCCAGCAATCGCTGTTCTTGTAGCATCCACCAGTCCTTTCACCCCCTTCTGCCTTCCTGGCACCTGCCCTTCCACTCACCCCAACTCTGGCCTACAAAACCTGCCCCTCTCCTCACACCCTCTGCCCTCCTGGCAGCCTTCCCCTCTCCCCAGCAGCCCCCACCAACACTTGACGGCCAATTCCCTGTTGAGGGAAATCAGTGTCCAATACATCTCCAACTCCCTCTTCAGCTCCAGCACCGTGTGATGTCCAATATCAACCTAAAGGTGCTGGTCGACTCGGGTGCCTCAGGCAATTTCATGGATCTGGAGTTTGTCTCAACTGCACAAGATCCCCTCCCAGTGCAACGACTCCCTGAGTTAGTCGAGTCCACAGATGGGTCACTCCTTTTGTCAGGATTGGTCCCCTACCAGATGGCTCCCTTAGAAGTAACTACTCTTCAAGGCCACCAATAAGTCCTCCAGTTTCTTCTTCAATGCTTAGCCAAACAGTTGGTCCTCATGATCGTTCCCCATTTGGTCCATTCCTGTGCAGCTGGAAGGGCTTGATGGCCTGAGAATCCAACATGGGAACAGACTTGATGAACCCATGTAATGGGGGGCTGCCTTTGGGCTGCCTCCACCCCTCAGTTGATGGAATTTTATCCAGGATATTTCAAGCCACCCAGATAATGGAGTTTCCTGGAAGGTCTTGTGGCATTCTTGCGACAGGTCTGAAAAGTGTAAGGCGCCATCTGCAGACAATGGCCCCAGTAGTCTGTAGACCAGAGCAACCATAAAAATCTTCATTCTACATGAAGTCATTCTACTTTATGCCCAGTATACGATGTTGGCATTTGGTGTGGAAAGCCTCCAGCTTTCCCCAGTCTGAGTGGTATAGTGTCCATGTTTCGCAGCCGTACAACAGTATGGGGAGGATGCAGCTCAAATACATCCTGAACTTGGTTGTCATGCTGAGATGATGTTGGTTCCATCTTTGTTGTAAACGACTCATGGCAGATGATGTGATGCCAATCTGATGGAGCACCTCCATGTGTGAGTTGGAGGGTGTCGGGATATACCCCCCCCAAATCTGAACTCTGAAAGACCCCCTAAGCTTATCTTCTACCACCTTAGGTTAAAATTCTTGAAATGCATAATATTCTGCCTTGGACAGATTTTGCTACCACCACCAAGTGATTTACACAAATATTCAAGGAAGGGTCACTTGGAATCCGTATCCCCTCAAAATATCCCCCCAAACCTCTATACCCCCTTTCCTGGGGAGACTCAAGAATAAAATACCAACCAGCTGCCTTAGCAATGTGAGCACAGACCAACCCCTTTTCTAAGGACTTTGGAATCAAAGGATTCTTTAAAAAAAGCTAAATTTTATTAAAAAAGAAAGAAACACATCTGAAAACTCAGGCTTTAGGGATTAAATACCAAAAATAATTTTCTTGGGGTTCAGCTTAAAGGTTACAAGCAAAACAAAAGCACCTGGGGTTAGCACAGAGGAATCCACAAACCAAAATGGTTCCTAATTGCATCTGTCTTAACTTTTCCTGTGCTACTTACATATCTGGGGTTCCAAATGAGGAGTTTCTAGGAATGATGCTGAGGATTTCCCATACCTGGCTTAAAGCTTACAGCTTGTTGCTGCCTTCCCCTCTCTCCAGCCCAAGAGACAAAAATCCCCCCCCCCCACAGCAGTTTTTCCAATTTGAAAGGGTACAAACTCCCTATTGGTTCCCCTGGTCAGGTGCCAGCTCAGGTTAAGCTTCTCTTAACCCTTTACAGTTAAGGCAATTAGGGTACAGCTGCTAAGGAGGATTCTATAGCTACTGACTGGCTGGGTGTCCATAAAAGGGAGCTATCCCCCCTCATTTATCACAGAGGGTCAATAGCACATTTTAGCAGCTCTGGCGGGATGCCATCAGCACCGGCCACATGTCCATCTTCAATTTGCAGATGGCGTGCTTCACTGCATCCAATGTTGGTGCATCAGTACAAATGTCTGGGTCCAGAACTGCAGTGGCTGCCAGATCGTCCAGCTCTGAGCAAGCAGCAGCTGTAGCTTGTTTCACGGCACTGTGATAATGTTCCCCCCAGAGTGAGAGGATGTCATCATCTTATTTACATGGATGGCCTTGGCTGTCATTCAGGATGCCGTTTGTAGTGACTGCTTCTTGACTGCTGAGGTTGCGGATCACATGGAATGCTGTCTTTGAGTCGCCACTGGCTAAGCCAAATTCAACATCATCTGCCTCTTGGTTATAATATGCCTCACAATCGCGGAGTGTTAGGGTGTTACATTTTCGCTTCAGCTGATTATCTTATCACCACGCTGGTGGCTGCGGCCTTCAGTTTAATTATCTGGAAGGCCTTCTCCGATAGCCATAGTCAGCGTGCTGGGTTCCTATAGCCAATCATCTGCTCAGTGGGTTGGTTGAGAGTAGAAGTAAAAAGGACCAGGCAACCTCCATGTCATCAGGCAGATTGGTTAGAGCCAATAATCTATTGCTGATGACGATACAAAATCTGTTGGCTAAACCTGGCACACGAAGTACGTCGATGTCAAACTACTTCATAGTTGAAGAAGCCTTACTTGCTCGTCGGAGTGTCAACACCATATGGGCAACCAGTAGGTGGTGATCTGTGTTTGCTGCACATTCCGCAACACGATATACTCTACAGGAGGCGAAGAGATGCCTGTCATGTGTGATGATGTGGTCCAACTCCTTCTGAGTAACGCCATCATGAGAGATCCATGACATCTGGTGTATGTGTTGCCGCTTGAACCATGACCCAAGAATGGAAAGATTCTGGGATGTGCAGAATGTGAGCAAGCAGCAAAAGTATTAATTGAATATGCCTGAACCATATTGAACAATGACCTGTTCAAACCCAGTTTGCAGGGAGCCAGTAACTGCATTTAGGTTGCCCAGGATCACGAGATTATCATGTGGAGGAACTGTGCATACTAGAGATTCCAACTGATGGTGGAAATTATCTTTAACTCAATCAACAGATTCCTCTGTTGGTGCATAGACTACTATGACAGTGAGGTAACTCTGCTGATGTTTAAGAAATGCAATAAGTAAATGAGAAGACACTGTTACCAGCTTTGCTCGTTACTTTGGGGTATGCTCATTTATTAGGGTTACTCTTCTGGGGGGGAGGTGTTCTGTACTTCTATCAATGTACTGCTTATGTCACTTGTGTTCTCATACAGAGCTCTACTTCTCCTTTCTACAAGTCCCCTCCCAATGGAGCTATCCTGCAGGACCTAGGTTCCCCAGGGCTGGGTTCTTCCAGCCTCAGAATCAGACACAGACACACACACACAGTAACAGAGCGTGTCTGAGAGGACCGGGTTAATCAGCACTCCCAAACTGACCCCTTATATGTCCCTGAACTCAGTAGGCTGGGTCGAGCAGCATTTCCAAGCTGTCACCCTCATAGGCCCTTGGACTCAGCAGGCTGGGTCGAACAGCACCTCCAAGCTGTCACTCTCATATGCCATGGGCACCACACCGGAATGGAGTACACCTGAGCAGGCTGGGTCGAGCAGCACTTCCAAGCTGCCAACCTCAAATGTCCCTGGTTCAGCATGTCACTATGCCCACTTTCACGTTACAATTGTTCTGGTAGTAACCCACTTGATGAGCAAACCCCACTGGGTTTTAGGGCTCTGCAGGAATCGTTTAGCTTAGGTACGAGGAGCATTGCTGCAGAGCGAATGATGAAACCAAAAAACACCTACGAGGGCGAGAGAGAGAGAGAGAGAGAGAAGCAACCAGCTTAATCATGAAAGTTATTTATTGTCAGGTAATAACCATAGGGGAGCCAAACAAATAAAACAGTTATATTAAATCTAACTTAAATTTGATTATAAATGTCAGGTTTATAAAACTATACCTGATCACACAAGTCAGGGTCAGAAGTCTATACCTAGAGAGAGAGAGAGAGAGAGAGAGATATGGGTTCTCACCGCTCCATGAAACTTGAATCAGTCGGGAGTCCCAGGTGGTGGTAGCTGAGGGTCTGGAGTGCTGGAGACAGGCAGAGCCCCCAGCATGATCAGTCAGGAGAAGATGAAGTCCCAATGGAACTGATACAGATTTTGGATCCAGGCATCAGAACACTTACTTGAGCATAAGTAGGGGTTTTTGTAGAGAAACAACAATGATTCAAGAGAGAACACTAGATTTGTTTTTGTGTAAACAAGGGAGAATACCAAAGTTGTTTTGTTCAGGCTAGACCATGGGAGCTGATCATTCCTGGCTTTGGGCGGTGTTCCTTGGAGGGAGCTCACAATGCAATTAGGGAGCTTCACTATTTTGGATACCAATAAAGGATTTATTACTAGAATTGGTCTGATAACTACTGAGCTGGATGTGTGCAGGTGTGGGTTCATTAACATCTGGAGCAGAGATTCTCCATCATGCAGTGCTTCCCTGCTTTTCTGGTCCCAGAGTTCTGTGTGGTTCTTGCCTTGGAATCTCTGTTCTCTATTTTGTATGCTACTGGAGATGCCTCTTTCTCCCATCTTCGACGCAAATGAGGCTAGGGGAGTTTCCTTAATCCTGTCATCCTTATTCCAGGGGTTTAGGTGTCTCTCCAATTGCCTTTTCATTGCTTTTTGTAAGTCTTTCTTCTGATGCAGATTTGGTTCAAGCAGAGGCTGGGGGTGGGGGGAAGGTCTTTTGTGAGTCAGACAGGCTGGGTACAGCACCCTGGTTTCCTAAGTACACAAAGCTGAGAGGTAACAACACAGGTGTCCAGATTATCAAGGAGAACTTGGCCTCACCTCACAGTAGTAGTGCTATCCCATGTAAGTAGTTGGGGCCGCCGGAATACAGAAATAAAGCATCTTCCAACTCGTGATGTCCGTGATCTATCAGCCTTGTTTCTGTTAGGCCTGCGATTGATATGCCAAAATCTTCGTTTCGCATGAGACTGCGATCTGATGACCATGCCTGTGAAGAGTTGCAACATTCCAGGTAACAATTTTGATGGACTGGTGGAGATCCCAGATAAGATTGGATGCATAGTCACAGTATACTGCAGATGTGCCTGCCAACATCAGAGGACGTGTGTCCCCAGGGGGTCTTTGTCACAAACCTGTCATATTTGAGCTGAGAGA
>NW_020696977.1:0-8197 GCF_002925995.2 Terrapene triunguis
CCCCCATCTCCGTCCCTCCATCCCTTCTTCCATCCACACCTCCCTCCATTCCTCCTTCTTTCATCCCTCCCTGCCTCAACACTTCCATCCCTCTCTCCCTCCCTCCATCCCTCCCTCCACACCTCCGTCCCTTCTTAATCCATCTGTCCCTTCTTCCATCTGTCCGTACACTCCTCTGTCCATCCCTCCGGCAGCTTCCTGTCCCTACCGTCCACACCTCCCTCCTCCTTCTTCCATCCTTCCATCCTCACCTCCCTCCCTTGTCCCTCCCTCCATCCACACCTCCATCCCGTACCTCCCTTTGTCCATCCCTCTGCCATCTCTCCTTCCCTCCCTCCCTCCTTCTCTTCCCCCCCGCCAACTCCTCTCTTCACCCCTCGGTGCTGGTGGGGGGATGGGTAGGATTTTTTTTGGGGGGGAGGGGGTGTCTCCGTGCCCGTCTCTCACCCTCCCCTCCCCTCTCTCCTTGTCTCGCTCCAGGCCTACGAGCGCCTCACGGCCACCCTGAGCCCGCTGAGCACGGACGGCGCCCGGCACACCTTCCGGCAGCTACGGGGCATCTCCCGGGCTGTGGTGGAGAACGGGGGTGTGGTCTCCCCCAACCCCTTGGGCTTCTGAGCCCCGACACAGCTCCGGTGGGGGCAGGGGAGACGCGCCTGGGACACTCTGACCCCCAAACTGGCCCCTCCCACTTCCCGGCACACACCTCTGTGCCCTCCCGGAAGCGTCTGGGAAGGGGGGGGCAATTAGTGGGGTGCTGTACCCCTTTCCTTTCCCCCAATATGTTCAGCCCTAACATGCTACCTCTGGGACATAGCTCTTCTGCTGAGGAAATGCCTTAATGTGCCCCTGTTGGAGGAGGGGGGAATGTCTGTTTTGAGGCTCCCTCAAGGACGGGGCAATGTCTGTTTCAAGGCTCCCCGAGGAGGGGGGAAATGTGTGTTTCGAGGCTGCTCTGGAGGAGGAGAGAAATGTCTACCCTGGAGGAGGGGGGAACTACCCGGGGAGGTGGAATGTCTGTTTTGAGGCTCCCCCAAGGAGGGGGTAAATGTCTGTTTCGAGGCAGCCCCATGAAGGGAAATGTGAGTTACAAAGGTCCCCTCTCCCCCCGGGGATAGATCTGAGCTTTAATCAGCCATAGCTGCGTTATGTTCCCCTGATGGCCGGTCGGTTTTGGGGTGGGGGAGGTGCCAGGCTGGTGGGCGGGGTTGCCCACAAATCTTGCACCTGTGGGAGAAAACCGGGCACTCCGACACTGATGCCCTCCCAGCAGGGGTGCCCCCAGAAATGGGGCTCCCCCGATCGCAGCCAGCATCAGCCCTACAGGGGAGCCTGGCTCGGCCGCTGTTTCCTTGTCAGTAATAAATCGAATATTTTGGATGACTCGATGCGTTACAACCAGGACTTCCCCGTGCGGCTGCTTTGGGGGCTGGCGGGGGGTAGATTTGGGGGGAAGCTGGGGTTCAGACTCTCAGGTGGGGATTAGAGCGGGGGGGCTGGGAGCCAGGACTCCTGGGTTCTCTCCCCGGCTCTGGGAGGGGAGTGGGGGCTGGTAGGTTGGAGCAGGGGGGGCTGGGAGCCAGGACTCCTGGGTTCTCTCCCCGGCTCTGGGAGGGGTGTGGGGGCTGGTGGGTTAGAGCAGAGCGTCCTGATCCCCCTCAATTACACCACCTGGGGATATGCCCCACGGATTCCAGTGGGGAGCTGCTAATTTCCACGGAGCCGGTTGAGAGAGAAGGAATTGCTGCTTGCGTATTGCATGATGCAGCCATGTGGTGGGGAGTTCTGCTGGTTAACAACACCTGGAGGATTCTGTGGGGGGGCTGGGAAGGGAATGAAATCAAGGTGTGGCAGGAATGGACCATGTGGCCCGATATCCTGGCCCCTCCCTGCCATCCTGGATCAGACTATGAGCCCATCTAGCCCGGTATCCTGTCACTGTCCCATCCCCACCCCTCATTATTTGGTCCTGGCTCTAATTAATTGGATTGAAGGTCAGTCCAAGGTTCTCGTGATCTACGTAAGCATCCCAAGCGGTTGCCTCACCCACCATCATGTGGCAGGGAGTCCCGCGCATTAACAACCCTTAACAACCTCATAATTCTCCATGCCCCTGTCTTGGGCTCGGACCTCATCACGTGGTGGGGAATCAGCAACAGATCTAGAAATGGTATCCCTGGCTATAGCAGTCCCATGGCTCATTCAGTGTCATGTAGCAAGGAGTTCCACAGGTTATCAGCTTAAATTCATGGCAGAAAGCGAGGCGAGCTTGAGATTTACCCCAGTATATGGCATTGGTGAGCCTGATGCCGGAAAATGGTATCCAGTTCAGGTGTGTGCCGTTTGAAGAGTCGGTGGCGATTCTGGAGAGGAGGCGGAGGGTTGGATAAAAATGCCTTCCGGCTTGTGAACTGTTTGGCTTCTGGAAATGCAGTGACCTGGGGTCCAGGGTCTATAGCCCTTGGCGGGGAGAAAACCCCGGGTATCAACATGCTCTTGAGTCTAGAGGAGCGCGGCCGAGCCAGGCCCAACGGCCGGACGTCGGGACCGAGGGACCGATTTGTAACCGCGAGGGAGACTGGCCGTCAGACCCAGCTGCCAAGGGCCATGGCAGAGTGTCCGTCTCGCGCTGGCTTCACATACGAGGCCCGGGCGATGCTCTGGCTAAGCCCAAATTCCTGGGTTCAAAGCCGGGGGGATGGAACGGCCTGTGATATCCCGGCACTGAGAGCAAACGGGCGAATTAGCCGTAAACGTGCGCAGCTGGTTCAAACCATTTCACGAGTTTTCCAGCCAAAACCACGCCGTTTCAGCAAAATTGCAACTTTTCACGGCAATATCGGTGATTGCCGTTAGTTTCTTACACGTTACATTCAGGGTGAGGCCTATTTAATTTGATGTAGATAATGACAGGCTATGTGATATAAAAAGAAATCTTTGCTTAGTGCATTTAGTATATATAATATTTTAATATGAAAATAACTTGATATACATTTAACGTAATCTGTATATTTTCATATGTATATGGAACAATAATACATCTTTATATGTATTTACATGACAGATAATACATATTTGTATATTTAATACAATGTATATACTTTGGTATATGTAAAGACTATACGTTTATAATTAAGCTAATAAACGGTTGTATATTACATTTAATATTCTAGATATTTAATATAGGTAAGGATAATACATCCTTATAATTAAGATGATTGTATATTATATTCCATATAGATATTTAATGTAAGTAAAGACAATACATCTTTATAGTTAATATAATAAATGGTATATTACCTTTAATAGTATAGATATCTAATACATGGAAAGATAATACATATTTCTATTTAATAAAATAGGTGTATGTTGTATTTACTATTATACATAATACATGCAAAAATACATATTTCCATATATTTAATATAACAAATATATTTATAATTAATCTGTATAATTTAATATTCCTTACAAAGTTATAACTATAATGTATATTATATTTAAGATGAAAGATAAATCTTTATAATTAATATAACGTGTAATTAATATATCTATTTAACATACATAAGGATAATACCTCTTTGCATATAACAAAGATCTTTGTACATTTAATAATGTATATAATTAACATTTTAGTAAATAAAGATACATCTATAATGGTTGTATATTATATTTAATAGTCTATATGTAAATACCATACACCTTGCCTATTATAGTTAAAATAGAGATAAATATATGTATATTTAATATGTACTTTGTATATTTAATTTAATATTTTAAAATTAAATATATATAATATTAACTAGTACACATTTATTCTATTCTAAAGTTGTATAATCTATATATGCTAATATATCTTTAGATGTATTTAATATAACAGACAGTACATCATTGTATATTTAATATTATGTAGCTATTTTTAATATATAGAACATCTTTACATGTTATATTTAATATAAAAGCTAATATATACAAAGATGATCATTAACGTATATGTGTAATCTATTAATATAATCTAAAAAGTGAATGAATGCAAATGATTATAAATATTTTTAGGGTCCTGAATGAAAATTTTTCTCAATTTATATGGTGTGCTGGTCGGATAATCATGTGGCGTGGAGTTCCAAAGGTGAACCAAGTTTTAAATTCATTGTCTTTCCATTGCTTTGTTCTCTTCTTGCAGAAGGCAAAGAAAAAGAACCCCCCATCTATTATTTTTCGCATAATTGCCTGATTTTGAAGCCAATCTCATGATATTGGAGGGAGCCTGCCTCCGGATCTTTGGGGTTGGCAAAGTCTGTGACAGTGGTGGTTTCATTCCTGTTTCAACTCAGTTTCTGGGTAGTCGGGGAAACACCCCTCGGGCCCCCAGGCAGGCGCCGTGTAAACGCCCGGGGCCTAGCCCTGGGAAGACGTTTTCAAAAGTTCAAGGATTGAGCCCAAGCTTGGCCAACGGCAAAAAGTCATCGGCCCCTGTAATCACGCTTCAAGTTGCCCCCAGTTTCCCCCCGCCCCACGGCTGTGTCTTGCAGCTCCTCCCCACCCCGGGGCAAGAACTACGCTACCCACAATTCTGCCGGGCTCCCAATCTTTTAAGCTGGCAGCTGTTGGGAAGGCAGATTATGAGATTAGCGTGTGTCTCTCCCCCCCCCCCACTGCCCACCCCCACGCCGGGCACCGTGATGCCAAGGAAACGGACAGGTAGGGACCCCCCCCTCAGCGCCCCCAACCCGGCGCCTCCGGGATACCCCTCTGCCCCCCTCTGAGCTATCCCCAACTCCCCTACACCCGCCTCAGCGTGAGAGGTGAGGGGGCCCCGGGGATGAGCCGTGTGTGGGGGTGAGCAGGCATCGTGGGGGAGGGCACCCACAGGTATGAGGGGCCAGGCAATGTGCTGGCGTGTTGTCGTGTCACAGAGGGCAAAGTTTGGGGTGGCCTACGGGGCAAGAGGTGCGTTTGTGTGTCGTGTAGGAGCTGTGTGGTAGGGGAGCGTGTGTATGACTTGGGGCAGGGAGTGGGGGCTGTAGGGGTCAGAGGCGGGTGTGGAGGTGCGGGAGTTTGTGTGGGGTTGGATGGTAGAAGGTGGGGGTGGGATTTTGTGTAGTGTTATGGAGTAGGATGGGAGAGAGGTGGGTGTGCAGGTGTGGGAGTTTGTGTAGTGTTGTGGGGTTGGATGGTAGAAAGGCGGGTGTGGAAGTGTGTGACTGTGTTGTGTAGTGTGGGGTTGGATAAGAGAGGGGTGTGTTTGGAGGTGTGGAAGTTTGTGTAGTGTTGTGGAGTAGGATGGGAGAGAGGCGGGTGTGGAGGTGTGGGAGTTTGTGTGGTGTTGTGTAGGCTTGTGGGGTTGGATGGGAGGGAGGTGTGTGTGGATGTGTGGGGTTGTGTCATGGTGTGAGATTAGATGGGGGAGACAAGGGTGTGGAGATGCAGGTGTTATGGATTTGTCTGGGTGAGGGGGTGTGTCTGTGTGTTGTGTTGTGTTGTGTTGTGTTGTGTTGCATTGCCTGGAGCGTGGCATGTGTGAAGGCGGGAGCGTTTCCATGCTGTGTACAGTTGTGGGGCTGCATGGGAGAGTGGCAAGCGTTGAGGTGTGAAGGTTTGCGAGGCTGTGTCGTGGTGTGTGAGTTGCCTTGTTTGGGTACAATGGTGTGTGTGTGAGGGGGAGTTGGGCTGTATCCTCTGGGCAGGGGGGGATGAATTGGGGGGATGTGTGTGAGAGAGATCTAGGGGTGGGTGGAGGGTGGATGGGTTGTGCCTGTAGCAACTGGGACAGGCGGGTTTTGATCGTTTGCCTGTTGCGTTAAAGTTGTGGGGTGGTAGCAGAGGTGTGTGTTGAGGTGTTGCGGGGGGCTCAGAGTGTGAGTTGTGTTGTTTGAGGGCAAGGGGTTGGGGGTGTATGTGTGTGTGAGAGAGAGCTGGGGGCCCGTGTGTGTGTGTAACAGGGTTTGTGGGTGTACTTGGGGGGTAGCGGTGACTTGGTGTGTGTGTTGGGTCCGCTCACCCCACCGCTGGGTCCCCCCCCATGCTGCCCCACCCCAGAGTCCCCCACCCGAAATGTGTCCCACCTTGGGGTCCCCCAGGGGTGGCCCCAGAAACCCCCCCCACATGCCCCATGGCGGAGTGCCCCCTGGAAATACCTCCCCTGCCCAGCGGCTCCCCTCCTCCTTGGAGCTCTGCACCCCCCATCTTTGGGTGGGGGGGCCCCAGAAACAACCCCCGCTGCATGCACCCGCCCCCCCCCGCCTAGCCTGACCCCTATCTGCCCCCCACCAGAGGCCCAGGCCGCCCTGCGCCTCATGGAGGAGACGCCAGACCAGAGCTTCCGGCAGAAGGCCCAGACGTTACTTAGCATCTTCCAGAGCCAGCTCTTCCAGGCCCTGCTGGGTAGGTGCGGGCCTGGGGGCGGGGCTTAGGGCCTGGGGGCGGGGCTGTCAAGAGAGGGGAGGGGCTTAGGGACTGTGGGTGGGTCTGACGGAAGGGGCGGGATTTGAGGATGAGGTAGTAGTTTAGGGACTGTGTGGGGAGGGGTTTAAGGATGGGGGAGGGACTGTGTGGGGAGGGGTTCATAGAGCAGGGGGTGGGGCTTAGGGGCTGTAAAGGGAAGGGGCTTAAACAGCAAGGGCGGGGCTCGGGGGGCTGGGGGCGGGGCGTAAAGTGTGGGGAGGTGCTTGACGCCCACCCTAACCGGCTGGCCTGGCTTAGCTGAGCGGTCATCCAGCCTTCGAGGCTGTAGGGTGACCCCCGAGGTGTGGGCAGCGGAGGCTGCCATGGGGCTAGGCGGAGGGGGAGGGGTGTGTGTGCGGCGGCCTGGGGCCCAGGGCTATAATTAGGGTTTAAATCTGGGCTAATTAGCTCGGCCCTGGGTGGGGGCAGGGGAGGAGGCCGAGGGCCGGCCGGCCTCTAAGGAGCTTTCAGAGAAAGTGGCTCGGCTCAGCGGGCGGCCGTGGGCTGGGTACGGCTTAGCCAGCCGGATCGCCGCACCGGGCCCCTCTACCCCGGTATCCTGCCCCGGGCCTGGCCTCTCCGAGCAGGGGGCACTGTGACGGGGAATGGGGGCGGGGTGGCGTTTGGGGCAGAAGTGCTGAAAAACTTCCCGACCCCGGGGCAGTAAATTCCGGGCATCTTCCCTCCCCAGACATCCAGGAGGTCTACGAAGTGATGGTGATGGATACGCAGCCCCTGACTGCGCGCAGGGCGCGGGCCAAGGTAAACACAGCGTCAAGGGGTCCTGTCTGTCCCCGGAGGCAGCTGGCCGGCCGGCCATCCGTCCCCGTACACAGCTACCCGTCCATCCATCCATCCGTCCATCCATCCCCGTACACAGACATCCATCTGTCCATCCACCCACCCCTGTACACGGCTCTCCATCCATCCATCCATCCATCCCCGTATACAAACATTCATTCTTCCACCCATCCACCCACCCCCATACACAACTATCCATCCATCCACCCATCCCCCATACACAGCTATCCATCCATCCATCCCCATCCATCCATCCATCCCCACACACAGCTATCCATCCATCCATCCTCATATGCAGCTGCCCAGCTGTCCGTCTGGCTATCCATCCATCTGTCCATCCCCATACACAGCTATCTGTCCATCTGTCTGTCAATCCATCCATCCCCATACACAGCTATCTGTCCATCCCCATACACAGCTGTCCATCTGTCTGCCCCGATACGTGTCCATCCGTCCATCCCCATACGCAGTTGTCGATCCATCCATCCGCATACACAGTTGTCTGTCCATCCAGCCATGCATCCATCTGTCCCTGTACACAGCTGTCCTTCCATCGAGCCCCATGCACAGCTGTCAGTCTGGCCGTTCGTCCATCCATCCACACTCACTCACAGATATCCATCTGTCCATCCTAAGCTATGCATCCGTCCATCCCCATACTCAGCTATCCATCCCCATAACAACTGTCCATCCGTCTGTCCATCGCGCCCCATTCACAGCTGTCCGTCTGTCCACCCATCCATCCATCTGTCTATCCCCATGCCCAGCTATCCGTCCGCTCATCCATCCATCCCCATACACAGCTATCCGTCCATCTGTCCATCCCAGTAGTCAGCTGTCAGTCCGTTTGTCCTTCCGCCCATCCCCATATACAGTTGTCCATCGGTCCATCCATCCCCGTACGTGTCTGTCCGTCGGTCTCGCCATCCATCCATCCATCCCCATACACAGC
>NW_020696978.1:0-1250 GCF_002925995.2 Terrapene triunguis
TGAAGGTGGTGGTCGAAGGTTATAGCCATGAAGATAAGAAGATTCCCCACCAGGGCTGCCAGGTAGATCACTAGAAACCCCACAAAGTGCAAAATCTGCAGCTCCCAAACATCAGAGAATCCCAAGAGAAGGAACTTGGTGGTTCGGTTGGACATTTTCTTTCTCAGGACATTGTGTGATGGTTGCAGAGGGAGGGACAAGAGCAAGGGACAGGATTAGATCAGTAAAATAACTTTCCTTTTGTGATAACCACCTTAATTTCCTTGAGTCAGACCCTTAGCTTGTGAAGATTGATGTAATATGGGAATTAGGATGGAGAAAACAGCCCCACTGACTCCAATGGTGTTACTCCTGATTTACACTGGGGTGAGAGAAAATAGAATCAGCTCAATGGACTCCACAGTGATTACTCATAATTTACACCAGGGTAATGAAGTGGAGAAATTGGAACAATTGCTTTTGAGAAATTTGTATACCTCTGTTACCCAGAGGTGGGTGAACTCTGGATAACGGTGTATAAATGTTACTGTCCTCAGTTTTCCGAGGGGAATTGGGGGTCTGTCTGGCCAGATTCTGCTGTCAGATTCTGCTGTCAGGGACAAGCTGCGAATGTGGGGTAATTTCACTGCATGCCCTGGAATTACTCCCCATTTATACTGCTCTAAACGGGAGCAGCTTTTCGCATGGAGGTGACCAAACCCAGCCATAAATACACAGTAAACTCGAGTCATGAATACGGCTCTGAACTTCCTACCAGAGCCACATATAAAACTCAGCAGTCCTGGCTCTCAGTCCCTGCTACTCTTACCCACTTGACCACACTAACTTTACAGAGCTGGGGATAGAACACAGGAATCCTGGCTCCTAGTCCCCACTACTCTAACGCACTTGATTCAACTACACTTGCAGCAATATAATAGACAGATGAAACAATAAACTGAGAACTAGACACAAACTGATGCTAGATAGATAGATAGATAGTTTGATAGATCTAACAACAAACTAACAGAGAGACACAAGTAAAAAAAGAACAGATATAGAGAGTGAGAGAGAAAGACAGAACTAACCCAAACTAACAGGTAGATAGAGAAGTATAAACAAACTAATATAGAAAGAAAAATATAAACAGACAGATAGACAGCAATAACAACAAACTAATGTATACAGAGAGAAAAGCAACAACGAGCCGATAGTGTTTGTCACAATTTTTGGACAATTTTAATGTAAACTCCTTGATCCATTCTAAAAAA